>NC_081553.1:198472446-198602561 GCF_963082655.1 Stomoxys calcitrans
GAAAATGGAGAAAGTTGGGAACCACAACTTTGAGACAGTCAGTAACTTTATCTACCTCGGCAACGCCGTAACCGAAACGAATGACACCAGATTTGAGATTAAGCGAAAAATATGTAAGTATGCAATTTAGAAACAAGGCCACCTCTCGACCGACGAAGATTACACTATACAACACACTGATACTACCCGTGTTGTTATATGGTTCTGAGCCATGGGTACTTGTGAAAGCAGATGAGGCAGTGCTTGGAGTATTTGAGAGAAAGATTCTTCGTAAAATATATGACCAGTTTTCGTTAATGGAGAATATAGGCGACGTATGAACCATGAGCTGTATGGCGACGATAGCATAGTTACACGCATCAAAATACAACGTCTGCGTTGGCTAGGTCATGTTGTCAGAATGGAAAAAGCCTGATGGAAAGATCAAGTGGTGGGAGACACTTCGAAACTTGGTGTCAGAGATTTTAGAATGAACGCAGAAGATCGAGGCGCTTGGAACGCTATTCTACGTTCGGCTAGTGGAACAAATGTTCTGTCATAGCCGATTAAAGTAAATAAGTAAATAGTTAAGTTCTTGAACGGGCCAAATCGGACCATTTTCTTTATCCGATTTCGCTAAAATTTTAAACAGGGAGTTGTTTTAGGCCTCCCGACATCTCACCCAAATATAGTTCAGACCGGACTATATTTAGATATAGCTGCCTTAAAAGCTATTTTTATTACACGATTTCGCTGAAATTTGAAACAGTGAGGTATTTTAAACCTCCCAACATCTGAACTTAATATGGTTTAGATCGGTCTATATTTGGATATAGCTGCCATATGAATAAAATATTATGGAGACCAGACACTATTAAGATATAACTACTGATATAGTAGTAGAGTTATAATAAAATAGGATCATTGGATCCTTGTTTAACTTGTGAATGTTCACATTCGCTAAATCAGACAGTTTCTCAAAGAAATGGGAACCTAAAGTGGAACTCATTCTGACTGCTAGTGCGGGACACACACATACGGATGGTGTTCTATAGTCTCTTCTTCTTTGATGTCCTCAAAGCTTCTGCAAAAGTCACTGAAAGATGCAAAATTTTTGCATCTTTCAGTCTGTAAGCATGTTTTCCGATTAGACAGTGACCTGTCATGACGGACACAATGACTGAGACATCTTTTCTGGCCAATGACAGCAAACTTTTCAAGTCTAGATGAGGCCACATGTTTTGGAATGCTCACGACCCCCTCTTTGTGACTATCTATCATTGTCCTTCGGGACAACGAAGCTCAGGTAGTGTGTAATCCACACTGCCTGGAACATCGGATATTGTATCAAGGGTAACACAGTGACCGTAGTCGCCACATGACCAATGACAATGCTTCCCTTACCTCAGGCAGTGGTCGCTGCAATTTGGCCATAATGTCCAGAGGGATAAGATGTAGCATTAAATTAAGTGCATCAGATGGTGTCGTCCTCAATGCGGCTGTGATGCAAAAACAAGCCATCCTTTGGATCCGGTTAAGTATTGAGCAGTAGGTGGATTTTCGAAACGCCGTCCACCAGACCACAACGCCATATAGCATTATAGGTCTGACAACTGCAGTATATACCCAATACATGACCTGAGGTCTGAACACCCAAATTTTGCCAGTGGCTCTCTTGCAGGTGTATAGGGCAAGTGTTTCCTTTCCGGCCCTTTCCAAAATGTTAAATTGGAAGTTCAATTTCGTGTCCAGCAAAACACCCAGGTATTTTGCGCTTTCTGTAAATGAAACATTCTCTTCTCCCAAGGAGACAGGTTCCACTGCAGGCAACTTGTGTCTCCTGCTGAAAAGAACTACTTCTGTCTTGCACGGATTGATACCTTTTGGCTACCACTTTCGATAGCCCACTTTGCTATTGCACGTAGAGCTTCCTGAAGTATATCTCTTAGAGTGCTGGGAAACTTTCCCCTAACCACAATTACCACGTCATCAGCATATGCGCCCATTTTTCCCCCTTATTTTCCAGAGACAATAATGTATTGTTAATGGATATATTCCAAAATAGAGTAGTCAGTACACCTCCTTAAGGTGTTCCTCATCTGAGGAACGGTTTTTCGATATCCGTGTCCAACATAGTTCAACATCGGTTTAAATTTGGATATAGCTTCCAAAAAGACAATATTTTATTCTGCAAAATTGAACAGTGACTTATATTTATTAGACCACTCAATGTCCGTGGCGTATTTGGGTGCTTAAATTATCCAATTGTCACCGGATTGTAACAAAAGGGGGTTTATATATACCCGAGGTGGGCATCCAAAGTTCGGCCCGACCGAACTTAATGCCTTTTTATTACTTGTTTTTATTTTATTTTTGTTTATTCCTTCCGCAGCTATGAACTTCTCCTTCAAAGACTTATCAAACACACCGATAACGATCATCCCGATCAGAAGCATTTACAGGATGTCTTAAAGGTGGTACACGACATACTATTGCACATCAATTGCAAGGAACGTGAAATATTGGAAAATGGTCAGCGGGAGGCGACACTTCGTGAACTGGAAGGTGTAATTGAGGGTATAACAGATCTCATAGCACCAGATCGGCAATTTTTACTCTTCGATTTGGTGACAATGCCTTCGGGTCAGGGCCCTCGTAAGGAGAGAGGATTCTTTTTGTTCAACGATTTGTTGGTATTGACAAGTATTAAGAAACGAAGTGGAACCATAAGGAAGCCCAATACGTAAGTAGAATAACAGAAAACACAATAAATATAAAAAAAAATAAAAAAATTAAATAAAATAAAATAAAATGAAATAAAATAAAATAAAATAAAATAAAAAATAAAAAAAATAAAAACAAAAAAAAAATTTAGCTGATGGCCTCAGTAGCCAATTTTTTT
This sequence comes from Stomoxys calcitrans, assembly GCF_963082655.1. Lineage (NCBI taxonomy): Eukaryota > Metazoa > Arthropoda > Insecta > Diptera > Muscidae > Stomoxys > Stomoxys calcitrans. The sequence goes on from NC_081553.1 coordinate 198,475,328, forward strand.
TTTCTTCCCACTAATCTTATTTTTTGCTATAAGTTTAGTATAATTTAAAGCCTTGGCTTGATTCCATGATATTTGGGTTTATTCCAACTTTCTTTTCGTACAGTGGGTCCATTTGTTTTTCGGAGTCCGCTCTTTTGCTGTCTTTGCGGGTTCCAGTCCAGGGGTTCATCACCCGCAGCTCGGGTTTCTCCACTCCTCCTGTCTTTTTATACCCACCACCGAAGGATGGGGGTATATTCCGTTTGCAACACATCGAAATATCCATTTACGGCCCTATAAAATAGCGTAAGCGCTGATCAGCGTAATAATCTAAGACGATCTAGCCATGTCCGTCCGTCTGTCTGCTGAAATCACGCTAAAGTCTTTAAAAATAGAGATATTGAGCTGAAATTTTGCACAGAGTTCATAAGCAGGTTGAGTTCGAAGATGGGCTATGTAGAGCTATATCTAGATATAGCCCCCATATAGACCGATCCTCTGGTTTTAGGGTCTTAGGCCCATAAAAGCCACATTTATTATCCGATTTTGCTGAAATTTGGGACAGTGAGTTGTGATAGGCCCTTTGACATCCTTCTACAATTTGACCCAGATCGGTCCAGATTTGGATATAGCTGCCATATAGACCGATCTCTCGATTTAAGGTTTTGGGCCCGTAAAAGCAACATTTATTATCCGATTTTGTTGAAATTTTGGACAGTGAGTTGTGTTAGGCCCTTCGACATTCTTCTTCAATTTGGCTCAGATCGGTTCAGATTTGGATATAGCTGCAATATATACCGATCTCTCGATTTAAGGTTTTGGGCACATAAAATGCGCATTTATTGTCCGATGTCGCCGAAATTTGAGACAATGAGTTGTGTCAGGACCTTCGACATTCTACTTAAATTTCGCCCAGATCGGTCCAGATTTTAATATAGCTGCCATATAGACCGATCTTTCGATTTAAGGTTTTGGGCTAATAAAAGCCACATTTATTATCCGATTTTGTTGTAATTTGGGACAGTGAGTTCTGTTAGGCCCTTTGACATCCTTCTTCCATTTGGTCCATATCGGTCCAGATATAGATATAGCTGCCATATAGACCGAACCGCCGATTTAGGGTCTTAAGCCCATAAAAGTCACATTTATTAGGCCCATAAAAGTCGCATTTATTGTCCGATGTCGTCGAAATTTGGGACAGTGAGTTGTGTTAGGACCTTCGACATTCTTTTTCAATTTGACCCAGATCGGTCCAGATTTGGATATAGCTGCCACATAGACCGATATCTCGATTTAAGGTTTTGGGCCCATAAGGCGCATTTATTGTCTGATTTCGCCAAAATTTAATACAGTGAGTTGTGTTAGGCTCTTCGAAATTTTTCTGAAACTGGGCCCAAATCGGTCCAGATTTGGATATAGCTGCCATATGGACCGATCTCTTGATTTAAAGTTTTGGGGCCATAAAAGGCGCATTTATTGTCTGATGTCGGCGAAATTTTTGACAGTGAGTTGTGTTAGGCCCTTTGACATCCTTCGTCAATTTGGTTCATATCGGTCCAGATTTGGATATAGCTGCCATATAGACCGATCCGCCGATTTAGGGTCTTAAGCCCATAAAAGTCACATTTATTATCTGATTTCGCCGAAATTTGGGACAGTGAGTTGTGTTAGGCCCTTCGACATTCTTCTTCAATTTGGCCCAGATCGGTCCAGATTTGAATATAGCTGCCATATAGACCGATCTCTCGATTTAAGGTTTTGGGCCATAAAAGGCGCATTTATTGTCTGATATCGCCGAAATTTGGGACAATGAGTTGTGTTAGGACCTTTAACATTCTTTTTCAATTTGGCTCAGATCGGTCTAGATTTGGATATAAACGCCTTATAGACCGATCTCTCGTCTAAGGTCTTTGGGCCCATAAAAGAGTCATTTATTGTCTGATTTCGACGAAATTTAATACAGTGAGTTGTTTTAGGCTCTTTGACATTTTTCTGGCCCAAATCGGTCAAGATTTGGATATAGCTGCCATATAAACCGCATTTATAATCGTCGAGCAATGCCTATGATAGAGATGGCCGTCTCCGTACATGCTGATGTTATGTCGATCCATGTATGATGTTTTTAATGTTGCCTTGTATTCTCGCGCTGTTTCGGCCATCTTCTGGTTTAAAAGGTTGAACTTTGTGCTTTTTGTTTGAGTCCTTTTCACGAAAACTGGGCATAAGACGTAGAGTGGCCACTAAGAGCATGTGGTCGCTATCGATGTCGGCTCCTCATCTATTGGGCTGCCCAAAAAGTAATTGGGGATTTTTGAAAAGAAAGTAAATGCATTTTTAATAAAACTTAGAATGAACTTTAATCAAATATACTTTTTTTACACTTTTTTTCTAAAGCAAGCTAAAAGTAACAGCTGATAACTGACAGAAGAAAGAATACAATTACAGATTCACAAGCTGTGAAAAAATTTGTCAACGCCGACTATATGAAAAATCCGCAATTACTTTTTGGGCAACCCAATAGTTTTCACATCCATCAGCGAACTCAGAAAGAGTTTTCTGATAAGTACGAGATCGATTTGATTACGGGTTTTTCCATCTGGTTATTCGCAAGTATATTTGTGTATATTTTTAAGGAGGAATTTGTCGCCATTGTCATTCCTCGTATCGCCAAGTCCTTGCATTCCCCTGATTGATTGGTTGCCCACCTTGGCATAAAAATCTGCCATAACAAATTCAATGTCTCCTTTTGGTTGAGAGCGTGTCACTGAGTAGAGTTGGGAATAGAATTGATCCTTTTTTCGCCGTCATTGGAAAACTAATTTTTAAACTTAATTACACAAAAAAATATGTTAAAATTATTAACTTTTATATATTTTTGAATAAAATTGTCTTTTTCTCTTCCCCTCTAAAGAACAACATGCCCTGGTACAGTGGCCTCTACATTGGATACCAATAAATACAAATTTCTCACGAAAATCTCTTTGGATTGTTTAGAAATTGTTAAGAGTAAGTTTTTATAAAATTTTTCTATATAATTTTATTCAAGTTGAATTTTTTTTTTATATTTTTAATAATTTTAGCGAAAGATGAAAACGTCAAACGTATTATGACTGAAATTGAAAATCTAGCCGAGGATTGCAATAAATTGCAACAAATTTCCGAAATAACAGCCTCTCTTAAGTTTCCCCATCAGTATTTGGAAGATGTTATCAGAGAATTGCATCAGAATGCCCAACGCCAATTGTCGGAGCGACAAACCAATGATGCTCAATTGAATATGCTCGAATTAGCGTTTAATTCACCGTAAGATATTTGATTTTTTTTTTTAATTTTATATATTATCATATTTTTTTCTTTGTTTGCCATAACAGAAACGGTACTCAAAAATTATTCATAGTGTTTAGTAAGTCTGAGAAGAGAACCCAGTGGGAGGAGACCTTCAATGAAGCCAAACAAAAACTAGGTAAATGAAAATTTTATCATTATTTAAGAAAGACTATAACAATTGTCTTGGTTTATTTAGCCGCCACTTTGGAGCGCCATCCCATACCCGAGTTCTTAACCTCCATACCCATACGCAAGACTAGAGCTGGTCTCCAATTTACTTGCGCCGCTGCCACTTTAAGTGAGAAGCGCGATGTATGGGTCTGCAACAGTGATGGTTATGTGGGTCAGGTGTGCATCATGTCGCTACACCCCGAACCCAATGTGACCAGTTGCAATGGTGTTTGTAATGCCCGCATTTTGTGTGTGGCCTCTGTACCTGCTTATAGTCCTCATAGTTCTTCCATTAAATCTACTTCCTCCTCCAATGAAGATCAATCCTCATCTGCGTCATCCACTTCAGCACAACATTTGCAACATTTGCAGCAACAGCAGCAGCGCTCCTCTTTACCTCCGCTCAGTTATACGCAACAGTTATTGGATTACCGCAAAAGCATTTCGCCAAATTATCCCACAGCTTCCTCATTGATTGGCACACCGGAGAAGAAGCGCGATAAGACGTCACAGGCTAGCAGCATAGCTGCCAGCAGTAGTCACAGTTCGGTGACAGGGGCAACAACAACAACTGGCAATAATAGTGATATTCAATTAGATTTAAATTTAAGTTCCAGTGATGAAGAGGCCGATGCCAATGCCTTGTTGGCAACGGGTAATGTCAATGTGACGGGAATGGGCAATAGTGGCCATTGCGAGAGAGTGCCCAGTCCGGCTCCCTCTACACATACAACGGGTTCAACTTCAACAGCCTCCACTGCTATAGTGGGCAGTAGCAGTACCTTGTATCATGGGCATCAGGTAAGAGAGAGAGAGAGAGTGTACAAAGGCATATGTTAATTTTTTTCCTTTTTTGCTTCCCCAGGACTCCAACCCAGAAGAAAGTGATGGCAATCAATCAACCATGTGGATCGGCACTGAGGACGGTTGCATCCATGTCTACAACAGCACCGATAATATCCGCACCAAAAAGAATCGCATCAAAATCGAACATCATGCTGCGGTCTATTCCATTTTGTAAGTGCTTGAGAGTAGAGGAAGAGAAAAGAGTTGTGGTATGAGTGGATATAATTTTTGCTATTTTTCTATAGGTACCTGGACAATCGTGTATTTGTGGCCTTGGCCAATGGCGATATATGTGTTTATTTGCGTGATGGATCAGCCTGGAATACAACATCGTCACATTGCCTGTCTGTGGGCACTGTGACGAGTCCAGTGACAAAATTGCTCAATGTGCATGGCAGACTATGGTGTTCCATACAGGGTATCATTAAAGTATTGGATATTGAAACATTAGCGGTAAGTGTACATACATTTTATTTGTGAAATTTCACAGATGGTAGAGTTTGGGCCCCGGTTGAAAATAGGGTACTAAATTTTTTGATATTCGAAGGGGGGGGGGGGGGGGGGTTGGGGGCGGACGCTCCCCCATATCCCAATTTTCTAGAACGCCGGATCTCGGAGATACGTACACCGATTTAAACGAAATTATGTATGCCACATTATGGTATCCCGAAATCTCGAAATTGGTATAAAATTTTTGGGTCCAGGGGGACGCCCCATCCCAAAACCCACCCGGGGGGACATGTTTACCGATTGGGACAATATGGGTATCAAATGAAAGGTATTTAAGAGTAGAGTACGAACTTGATAGACAAATTTCGCCCAAAGTGTTCGGGGGGTCCCCCACCCCTAAAAACCCCCCAACAGGGCACTTTCACCGCTTTGGGCATTATGGGTATCAAATGAAAGGTGTTTAGAAATAGAGTACAAATCTGACATAAAAATTAGCCCCTTGGTATCTGAGGGGCCTCCCTAACCCCCAAAACCTCCCTGCACGGACATGTTTACCGATTGGGACAATATGGGTATCAACATAAAGGTATTTAAGAGCAGAGTACGCACTTGGTATACAAAATTCGCCCCAAGTGTACGGGGGGATCCCCTACCCCCTAATAACCCATCAAGACAACTCTTTCACCGCTCTGGGCAATATGGGTATCAAATGAAAGGTATACAAATCTGATATACAAATTTATTCCTTGGTGTCTGAGAGGCCTCCCCACTCCCAAAACACGCCACAGAGCTTATTTACCAATTTGGACAATATGGATATCAAATGAAAGGTGTGTGGAAGATGAGTGCACATCTGTTATAAGAATTTGGTCCAAGGTGTGTACAGGGGCTCCCCAACCCAAATACCCCTTAAACGGGCGTGAATGTTCAACGTCACAAAATGGGTATCAAACGAAAGGTCTTTGGGAGTTGACTACGAATCTGGTATACATGTTTGGGATAGAGTCTGGGACCGGCCCATCCCCTAAATACCCTTCAATAGGACGTATAGTTCGAGCGGGATAATATGTGAATTAAGAGAAAGGTCTATGTCAGTAGAGGTCGAATCTAATGTTGATATAAAGATTCAAGAATCTGGGTCACGTCCATCCGTCCTGCCGTTCAGCAGGATAGGTATATCGCGACAATAAAGGACTCAAAAAAATTGCCTTTGGGTCTTAGGATCGGAGCGACGACCCTCTTCTCCCGATAAAATAAAACACCATATTGTCATGTAGGACGACCGAGAATACATTGTACTCAAATGAAAGGATGTGTTAGAGGGCAATCCACCACCCCCTATCCTACCCAAAAACAAGGAAATTAAAATAATATATGAAGGCCGATCAGGAAAGAGTAGGACCGCAATACAGGGTCTTTGGTAGTAGAGTACACTTTTTAAATTCAAATTGTGATAGACACAGGAGGATCTACGGATCTTTAAAAATTTAGTAACCGAAGTGGTAGCTTCGAAATATGATTTTGAATGTAGATAACAAAAACAACAACAAAGTAATAATTAGTGTGGATCTGTACGAGACCCGTTGCCCTAAATATCTTAATAGCTGCCTTCACAATGTTTGACATTATGGGGCCAAACAAAACCGTGCTCTAGCTCAATGCTGATATTATTTTAGTGTCCCTCCCTAAACTCCCTTCAAAACGGCCACAATTTGGTATCCTTATTTAGGGTGAGATATCTAGGGGCGCCGCCCCACCTCCAAAACCCTCCAAAATGGAAATATAAACCAATAATGACATATGTGGCTCAAATGAAAAGTATTTGAGACTAGATCAAGAATCTGATATATGGGCGTCCACTTCACCCCCAAAAATACCCCCGTACCGGATATATTTACCGACCACAGCAATATAAGGCTTAAATAAAAGGTATTTGGGAGTACAGCACGAAAATGATATCCACATTGGGGCAAAATATTTGAAAGACCATACCAGCACCCCAAAACAGGACTTATTTCCTGCCAGTGTCAGTATAAGGCTCAGATAAAATAAGAGAGCAAAAGAAGGCGCAGTGGAGCGGGCCCTGTCCAGCTTTCTTATATATAAAAATCAGTTTGTGTTTGTTTGTCGATTTGTTTGTTTGTGTGTTCCTTATAGACTCATAAACGGCTGAACCGATTTTCTTGAAATTTTCACAGATGGTTCATTATGATCGCGTGGTGAAAATAGGGTACTTCAGTTTTTGATACCTGAAGAGGGGACGGACCCTTTCCCTTACCCTAATTTTCCGAAACACCACGTCTCGGAGATGGGTGGTGCGATTAAAGCGAAACTTTGTGTGCTCTCTTATAATAACCTACATATAAAAATTTGGTATCCAAATTTCAGAAGGTTACCTAGGGGGGCTGCCCCACCCCCAAAACCTACTAAATACATATATAGACCAAGCACAACAATATGGGACTCAAATGAAAGGTATTTAAGACTACAAAACGTATATGATATTGTCGGACCAAGTCTTTGGGGGACCACCCGCAAAACTTGATCTTGACTAGATCTTGACTTCTTGAGCCTCTAGAGGGCGGAATTCTTATCCGATTTTTCTGAAATTTTGCATGAGATGTTCTTTTCTGACGTACGACAACAGTACCAAGAATGATCCAAATTGGTTTACAACCTGATATAGCTACCTATAAATCGATTGTCAGATTTGACTTCTTAAGGAACAATTACCACCTAATTTGACTGAAATTTCGCAAGAAATTTTCTGTTCTGACATTCCACAACTTTGCTAAGAATGGTCCATATCGGTTTATAACCTGATATAGCTGTCTATATGAGAATCTTGACTTCAGGATCTTGACCTGACTATATTCGGATCTTGCCTTCTTAAGCCTCTAGTGGGTGCAATTCTTATCTGATTTGGCTGAAATATTTCACTCGGCAAAAGTATGATCTGTGACAAGTATGATCTAAATTGGTTCATAACCTGATATAGCTGGCATATAAACCGATCTTCAGATTTGACTTCTTGAGCCTCTAGAGTTCGCAATTCTTATCCGAATTGGCTGAAATTTCGCATAAGGTGTTCTGTTCTGTCTTCCAAAACTGTGCCAAGAATAATCCAAATCGGTTTATAACCTGATATAGCTGCCATATAAACCGATCTTGGATATTGACTTCTTAAGCCTCTAGAGGGCGCAATTCTTATCTGATTTGGTTGAAATTTTGCATGAAATGTTTTGTTCTGACAATTGTCATCCGATTTGGATGACATTTTGCATGAAATGTTCTGTTCTTACTTCCAATAACTGTGCCAAGAATGATCCAAATCGGGTTATAACCGTATATAGCTGCCATATAAACCGATCTCGGATCTTGACTTCTTGAGCCTCTAGAGGGCGCAATTGTTATCCGATTTGGGTAAAATTTTGCACGCGAATTTTTGCTATGGGTTCCAACAGCCGTGACAAATATAGTCCAAATAGCTTTGTAACCTAATATAGCTCCGTTATAAACCTCTTGCCCGATTTGACTTCTTAAGCCTCTAAGGGCGCAAATGCAAATTGCAAATTTTGCCCATGAACATTCCACTAAGGAACAGGGACAAACTTCTAACATATCAATGAGTGCTGTCCGATTCAAGTTTTAAGCTTAAAGGGGCCTCCTTTTTATAGCCGAACGGTGTACCGCAGTGCGACACCTCTTTGGAGAGAAGTCTTACATGGCAAAGTCCCTTACAAATGTTGCCACCATTACGAGGGGAAAACCACCGCTGAACATTTTTTGTGATGATCTCGCCAGTATTCTAAACCCAGACGTTCAGCGTCATAGGCGGACATGCTAACCTCTGCACTACAGTGGGAGCACTTTCGGCTGAATCGTCCACACGGTAATAGTGTTTGTGCTCTCTTAATTGCGCTTAAATGCTTAGAAAACCTTAATGGCCAGGTCAAACTAAACCTACAGCGTCCGACTTCTAAAGATAAATCTCCACCATTGTTAAGCCACTTCGGCGATTCTTCTGATGGGACTAGGAGTTAACATTTCTTATCCTGGAAGCATGGGTGTATGGTATGTTACCTCCATATACCCATGCTTCCAAGATGAGAAATGTTAACTCCTAATGCCTTCAGAAGGATCGCCGAAGTGGCTGAAAAATGGTGGAGATTTATCTTTAGAAGTCGGACGCTGTAGGTTTAGTTTGACCTGGCCATTAAGGTTTTCTAAGCATTTAAGCGCAATTAAGAGAGCACAAACACTATTACCGTGTGGACGATTAAGCCCACGCCTCATTCGCGCGGTCATTTTATTTTATTTTTTTTTTTCATTTTATTTTATTTTATTGTATTTTATTTTAATATTTTTTTTTTATTTTATTTTATTTTATTTTATTTTTTTTTTCTTTTATATTTTATTTTATTTTATATTATTTTATTTTATTTTATTTTATTCTATTTTATTCTATTTTATATTATTTTATTTTATTTTATTTTACTTTAATTTATTTTTTTTTTTATTTTATTTTATTTTATATATTTTTTTTATTTTATTTTATTTTATTCTATATTATTATATTATATTATTATTTTATTTTATTCTATTTTATATTATTTTATTTTATTTTATTCTATTTTATATTATTTTATTTTATTTTATTTTACTTTAATTTAATTTATTTTATTTTATTTTATTTTATATATTATTTTATTTTATTTTATTTTATTTTATTTTATTTTATATTATTATATATTATTTTATTATATTTTATTCTATATTACTTTATTTTATTTTATTTTGTTTTATTTTATATTATATTTTTTTTTTTTTATTTTATTTTATTTTTTATTATATTATTTTATTTTATTTTATTTTATTATATTTTATTTTATTTTATTTTATTTTTTTTATTTTATAATATTATATTATATTATATTTTATTTTATTTTATTTTATTTTATTTTATTTTATTTTATTTTATTTTATTTTATTTTATTTTATTTTATTTCATTTTATTTTATTTCATTTTATTTTATTGAATTTTATTTTATTTTATTTTATTTTATTGTATTTTATTTTATTTTATTTTATTTTATTTTATATTATATTATTTTATTTTATTTTATCTTATTTTATTTTTTTTTTTTTTTTACTTTATTTACCATTGCACTGCTCACTTATTAGTGAGTATGTAAAATCATGTAATCTTTTGATGGCAAGCTGATGGCCCCCTGGCAATGACCGAAATCGCTGTCTTGGCAGCCTGCCCCCAATACATTTAACACACCACTTTTGCTGAGACACAAAAACGAATAGTTTTTTTTATTTTGTTTTATTTTATTTCATATTTAAAATTAAAATTTGTATATAAAAATTTCTATGCTTATTTTAATGTTTTAAGTCCGTACAATGTGTTTTTATTTAAATTGTTTTTCTTCTTTTTAGGTGGTGAATCAAATACAAATCTCATCAGACTCAAAACCGATAACAAACATGTGTGTTTCCAGCAATTACGTTTGGATATCCATACAAAATTCTGCACACATTAAATGTTTCCATTCCAATACGTAAGTTAACATTAGATGTACATAAAATATTTGATAAATAAATACAAATAGTTTTTTTAATTTTAGAAAACATTTATTAAAAAACAATAAATAACTAATTTTTAAAAATTACCAAAAAATATTAGCAAAATTATTAATGAGTATTAAAGTTTTAAATATTAAAAAAAAAAATTATTTACCATAAAATGTTGGAAGGAAAATTTTGTTTAAAAAATTGAAATACGTTAGACTTAATTTCACACTTGCTTACCATTTCTTATTTGGAACACCCCAATGCATTTTCTCTGTTTATTTCAGACATCAATTAATCACCGAAGTTAATTTGGCCCAGGCTGTGAATAAGATGCTCTCAAATTGTGACGAAATCATACGTCAGCACAAGGCTGCTTGCTTGCGGGTCACCTCGTTGCTTTCATGTCGTGACCTCATCTGGATTGGTACCAGTGCTGGCGTCCTACTCACAATACCATCTCAGGGCTATGAAAAGGGAGCACCCAATGTAGTGCCCACCGGCATTCCACATGGTCATACGGGTCATGTACGTTTTCTGACATTTGTCGAGACCACTGCAGCCTCAGGCAGTAATTCGAGTAACGAGAATAGCAAAGATCAGGAGGCGGCTGCAGGCTCGAAATCACCTAAACCCAAATCAGAGAGTTCCTCAAATGCGGCGGGAGCAACCAATACACCCGGAAATATACTCATCATATCTGGCGGTGATGGCTATGAGGATTTCCGCAATTCAGGAGCCAATTCATTGAGCGAAATTGCCGGACGCGAAGACAGCACGAACCATTTACTGATATGGCAAATTTGAAGCCGAAGGCGTAAGAATCGTTGGCGTGTTCTACTCAAACGTTGGAAAAACAACAACTAGCATCAGCTGAATGTGATTTGGGGTAAAAAGTTTAGAACATTTTAGCTTAGTGATTGTCTCAAGAGAGAAAAAGTGAAAGTTAGAGAAAGAGATGGGATACGATGGGGAGCCAAAGCTGATGTTGGTTCTTAAAGCTTGGAATGTTGAAAGATGTTTGCTTCGGGCCATCTTATATATATTTTTCCCCTAAACTAAATTGTAACTAACAAACTGAAATATGTGCCAAAATGGTAATAATCCAGAGACTTTTTATCATTTGATATTTAATGAGTCTTATTTTGTTTTTTTTTTCTTTTGTTTAAAAAAAAGAGAAGTTAATTTAGCTTTTATATTTTCCGAAGGTAAAGTTAAGGTCAAATTTTACGTCATTTTTGGATGTTTTTTGAGAGGAGATTATTGGCAAAGGTGCAGGTAAAGAGGGAATTGAAGAGAAGAATCATACACTTTAAATATTTTTATTTTATTCTTATGTATATTTTGTTTGTGCTACGAAAAATAAGTTACAGCAAAATGAAATAAAATAAAATAAAATAAAAAAATAAAATAAAATAAAACAAAATAAAACACAATATAAGAAAATAAAATAAAATAAAATAAAATAAAATAAAATAAAATAAAATAAAATAAAATAAAATAAAATAAAATAAAATAAAATAAAATAAAATAAAATAAAATACAAATAAAAAAATAAAACAAAAATAAAAAAAATTTAAATAAAATAAAATAAAATAATATAAAACAAAATAAAATAAAAATAAAAAAATAAAATAAAATAAAATAAAATAAAATAAAATAAAAAATAAAATAAATTAAAATGAAATAAAATAAAATAAAATAAAATAAAATAAAATAAAATAAAATAAAATAAAATAAAATAAAATAAAATAAAATAAAATAAAAAAATAATAAATAAAATAAAATAAAATAAAATAAAATACTATAAAACAAAATAAAAATAAAAGAAATAAAATAAAATAAAATAAAAAAAATTTATTTAATTTTTTTTTAATCTAAATCTGAATTTTTTTTATTCTGATTACATTTGACATATAATCTATCATCGACTATGAATTAAAATAAATTAAGTTTAAATATAAGTTGTGCGAATGGCTTTTGCCTTTATAAACATTAAATTTTTCAACCCTATTATAAATGTATATATCCCTGATTTGAATGTTTTCCTTTTGTTTCTGTTTTGGAAAAAAATATTGCAAATTCAGCGGAATATTTATGTGTATTTGATTTGCGATTCTTTAGTTCTGAGATTATTTCAATATGGCAAACTGTCTCAGATACCAGGAAATTTATATATAAGATCGACTATAAGCATAATGGCTTTACGAGTGAATATTCTAAATAATTTGTAAACCGTTTTCGCAAAATTTTAAAATTTTTTTTTGTCAATTTATTGTATTTACCTTTGTATGCATGTGTTCTATATTTTTTATCATTTATTTTTTATGTATTCTTTATTTGTATACTCGATACCATAGAAAACGCTTCGAGGCCTTCCGTTTTCAAGACCTAAAAAAAATTGATGTGAAACTCTAAAAATTTATAAATATTCTTGATTGTCTTTACATTCTGAGTCGATTAAGCCATGCCCAATCGTTGGTTCGTCCGTCTGTGAAAATCACTTCTGTTTTGACTTCTTGAGCCCTCCATTTTCATTCGATTTGGCGGAAATTAAGCAAACTTTCATCTGTGCCAAGTATGGTCCGAATCGGTATATAAACTAATATAGCCTCCTTATAAACCGATCCCCGATCAAGCGACTGGCACAGATCCGAATCCCTTGGACCTTGGGAATCCCCGAATCCCTAGATCGGGGATCGGTTTATATAGAGGCTATATCAGTTTATAGACCGATTCAGATCATAATTGGCACAGATGTAAATTTGCCAAATTTCCCGACCCCCGAATCCCTATATCGGGGATCCTAAATCCCCTAGAAGCCTCAATGTTTACACGATTTGCCTGAATGGAACATATATTCTTGTTCTGACTTCCAATATCCATGGCAAGTATGATCTGAATGGGCTAAAAAACTGATATGGCCATAACCGTTCCCCGAATTTAAGTTTTAGATCCCCCAGAAGACGATATTTTTATACGATATTTTTATAGATTCATAAATAAACATAGGCCCCACAAAAATCTAAAACGGTAGACACCTTATTAAATACCAGATTTTCTGAAATGGAGCATAGGTAAAGGTTAAACAGTGACGGAGATATCTCCCCGCCTTGGGGAACTCCCTGTTTCGCTCTACGGTGCTTCGACTTCTTAACACTAAATTCCACAAATAGCTGACCGTGTCGAATGTCTTCGATGGGTCCAGTGTCACGAGGACCGTCCTATCACATGGCCTGGGCTGATTGATTCCATGGAAAATGTGTGCGGTAATGGCATGTAAAGCAGTTGTTGTGCCACCCGTTTGTTATTAGCGTTTTTAAAGGCTCCAGAAGTCCTAGATTTTTCCTGAACGCAAGGATGCTCGCAAGTTACATTTGGAAAGTTGCAGCAAGGATTCGTAACGTATCCTGTAGATTACATGGTTGACCACGGCAGGGTCCCGAACGTGTATATCAGAAAGGGTATTGCCGTTGCGTCTAGATTGACATGCTTGGTGTAGGCGCTTGGTGAATCCGATCTTTATCTAGGCTTTTTTTTATCTCACTCCCAGGTATTTATAATGTTCACCTCTTAGCAGTGGTGTTAATAGGTCTTCTTCGGTGCGGTGTTGAAATTTTCAGTTTGGGTGTATTCTCCTTTCCCAGCTATGTTTGTGTCCTACATTTGTCGATTCCGAATTTCATCCTGATGTCTTGTAAAAATGTGTCTACTATCTGTAGTAGGTTGTTGAGGTTTGACTTAGTGCCAGCATATAACTTTAGCTCGTCCATGTAAAAACAGTGGGAGATTTTGTACAGCTGTGATGTTTTCAGTTTGGTTGATGATAGTTTCAGTTTTAGGCCCATAAAAGCCTCATTTATTATCCGATTTTGCTGAAATTTGGGACCAAGAGTTTAGTTAGGCCCTTCGACATCCTTCGTCAATTTTGCCCAGAACGGTTCAGATTTGGATATAGCTGCCATATAGACCGATCCCCCGATTTAGGGTCTTAGGCCCATAAAAGCCACATTTATTATCCGATTTTGCTGAAATTTCGGACAGTGAGTTGTGTTAGGCCCTTTGCCATCCTTCTTCAATTTGGCCCTGATCGGATCAGATGTGGATAAAGCTGCGATGTCGCCGAAATTAGGAACAGTGAGTTATGTTAAGACCCTTGACATACTTCTGTCAAGGGTCTTAACATAACTCTTCTGTCAAAACCTAAAACCGACCTCTCTGTTTTGGGGCCATAAAAATCGCATTTATTGTCCGATGTCGCCAAAATTTGGGACAGTGAGTTGTGTTAGGCCCTTCGACGTCCTTCTTAAATTTGGCTCGGATCGGTTCAAAATTTGGATATAGCTGCCATATAGACCGATCTTTCGGTTTTAGGTTTTGGGGCCATAAAAAGCGCATTTATTGTCCGATGTCGCCAAAATTTGGGACAGTGAGTTAAGTTAAGCCCCTCCATACATATTTCTGCAATTTGGTCTAGATCGATCAAGATTTGCATATAGCTGCCATATAGACCGATATCTCGATTTAAAGTCTTGGCCCCAAAAAAGGCGCATTTATAATCCGATTTCACTGAAATTTGACACAGTGACTTATGTTAGGCTTTTCGACATCCATGTTGTACATGGGTCAGATCGGTTTATTTTTAGATACACAATTGAACCATGGCTTGTACTTATTAGTATTTGGTCCAAATCGATCGGTACATATTTCGTTATAACTGCTATGGGACATAAGGTATGCAATTTTCACTGGATTTTGATGAAAGGTGGTTTACATTTATTCCCGAGGTGGTGGGTATCCAAAGTTCGGCCCGGCCGAAATTAACGCCTTTTTACTTTTTTTGCTATGTATGTTTTCCAATACATATTTTAAAATTTTATTTAATTTCCATTTAATTTAAAATTAAGTCTACGTTCTGCTTATATTTTTATTTTTTTTTTATTGCCTAATTTTTTATACTTTTTGGATCTTAAATATATAATTTTTTAATTCTTTAGACTTTTAGTTGATTATAAATTCAGTTCTATTATCAAAGCCGTTATAAAAAATATTTAAATATTTATTTTAACATTTATTTTAATATTTTTTACTTTTTTAATTATTTTTGGTTCTTCAAAATTCTTTTTTATTAAATAAGTTTTTTTCTTTAATTTTTTAGAATTTTTTTAAAATTAAAATTTTTTTAAACTTTTATTTTTGTCTATTTGGGCTGTTTTTTTCTTTAGACTTAAAATATTTTTCGAATTTTATTCATATTTTTTAAAATATTTTGTTAAAATTTCTATATAAATTCTTACACATTTCCTCTCTCACCTTTATCTTGGCCGATGATACTCCCCATAAGTTGATAAACTAGCTGTAAAGAAATTTTGAAAATTTTTCTTTGAAGAACTAGCTAAACACAACAACTTTTCTTTCAAGGAAAAATCTATTGTAAAATTTTTGTTTACTTTAAATTTGAAATAAGAATATAAAAAGGAAATTCTTTAGCAAAACACTTGTAACTAAATTTGTGTGTATGAACAATAAACAGATAACAAAACAAAATAAATTCTAAAGGTATACATAATATTAAGAAACAAAATCTCTTTTTTTTACTATTATTAAACAGCTTACATATATGAAAAAAAAACATAACTAAATTTTTAAGCTCTACAAAAACAATAAATCCAGTATATTTTTTTTTATTTATATTTTTATTTACCTAAAAGAAAACCTTAAACAAAAACAATAGAAATATATTTAAGTGAATATGGCAAAAACATAAGAAAAACAAATGAAATCTAACCCACTTTTCCCCAAAATGTATTTGTAAAAAACAAAAACAAAAACAAAAACGATGCTGATATTGATGATCATGAAAATGAAGAAAGGTGATGAGGCAGGCAACTTATTTGATAAACAAAACAAAATCTTAAAATTAATAAACGAGACGAATTTGATGAAAATAAAAACAAAACATATTTAAAAATACCTTATCTTTCGTTATGTATTAAAAATATAAGTTTATTAAGGATAATTTTTAGAAAAAAAAAAAAACATATACAACAAAAGAAACACACACTTAACATACATACAGCATACAGACATATTGTACGCCTATTGTTTCTAAGTAAATGTCTTGTATATTTATACATACTACTACATACATACATGCATACATGAATAAAGAAATAAATTTAAATAACATAACATTTAATATGTATTCATATGTTTATATATATATACATACATAAATATATTTATTATAGTTAAATTCCATTAAGTGAAACAAACAAATTATGCATAGTCTACTCTTTGACTCATTCATGCTCACTACCATACACACACACATACATTTATACACTGTACTCATAACGCTCACTCTACTCTTACGCTCACTGTGCTCATTCACACTCACGCCACTCATTCACACTCATTATCTCTCTCTCTATCTCCCTCATACACACTACACTCACTTCTGCATACTCTTTGTATGCCATTGTTTTTAATAGTATTTCAATTATTCACCGTTTATATACATACATTCACTTACCCATAATTTACTCAATATATTTGTTTGTTTGTTGCCCATTAAGGAGAGAAAACAAAACAAAAAACCCACTACATTTAATTATAAATTTAAATTTAAAAACAATAACATTTAACAGTAAACTCTAAATTGATAATGAAATGAGATAACAAAAGAATTTGAAAAACCATTAACTTTACAAAAAAAAAAAAAAACAGAAAAAAACACAAAAAATTTAAGAACAAATCCAATTTAAGCAAAAAGATTTATTTGTAATTTGTATGTTTTAATGTTGTTTAGTAACAATTGTTGTTGTTACCTGTTGTAAATAAATTGATTAAATTATTTAATTAAAAAGAAACCCCAAATGGCATTAATTGACGACATTTATAAAGGATAACAAGTCAACCACAAGAAAATCCCCCAAAAATCAGGAAAAAACTCCCCACAGAGGGAAATTACCACAAACCGACAGACAGTTAGAGATAAAGTAAACATACACACATGCATATATATTTATTCCAAAATTTGTTCGAATTTATTTATGTAGTAGCAGGTTGGCAAAATAATTCTAAAAAAAAAAAAAACAAAAACTCTAATTAAAAATAAGACTTCTACTTCTAACTAAAATGAAGATTTTTTTTTAAAATTTTGAATATTGAAAGGAAAATTAATGGAAAAGTTCTAACGAAAAAAAAAAAATTGATTTCTTGAGATAGTTCTTTTCGATTTTTTAACTCCTAAATTCTTTGTTTTTTTTTTCAATTTCGTATTTTCGATAACTTTAATAAGTAAAAGCAATTCTTTAGAATGTTGAATTCATATTGGAACAAATTTAACAAGTAAAAATGTGATAAGTTCGGCCGGGCCGAATCTTATATACCCTTCACCAGGGATCGCATTTGTCGAGTTCTTTTCCCGGCATCTCTTCTTAGGCAAAAAAAGAATAAAAGAAAGGATTTGCTCTGCTATTAGAGTGCTATCAAGATATGGTCCAGTTAGGACCACAATTAAACTATATGTTGAGACCTGTGTAAAAAGTCAGCCAATTCGAATAAGAATTAAGCCCGTTGGGGGCTCAAGAGTAAAATAGAGAGATTGATTTATATGGAAGCTGTATCAGGCGATATAGACCGATTCAAACCATAATAAACACACGTATGTTGATGGTCATGAAAGGATCTGTCGCACAAAATTTCAGGCAAATCGAATAATAATTGCGCTCTCTAGAGGCTCAAGAAGTCAAGATCCCAGTTCGGTTTATATGCCAGCTATATCAGGTTATAGACCGATTTGAACCTTATTTGGCACAGTTGTTGAAAGTCATAATAAAATACGTCATGCAAAATTTCAGCCAAATCGGATAAGAATTGCACCCTTTAGAGGCTCAAGAAGTCAAGACCCAAGATCGGTTTATATGGCAGCTATATCAGGTTATAGACCGATTTGAACCTTATTTGGCACAGTTGTTGAAAGTCATAATAAATTACGTCATGCAAAATTTCAGTCAAATAGGATAAGAATTGCTTCCTGTAGACACTCAAGAAGTCAAGACCACAGATAGGTTTATATGGCAGCTAAATCAGGTTATGAACCGATTTGAACCTTATTTGGCACAGTTGTTGAAAGTCATAATAAAATACGTCATGCTAAATTTCAGCCAAATCGGATAAGAATTGCTTCCTGTAGAGGCTCAAGAAGTCAAGACCCCAGTTAGGTTTATATGGCAGCTATATCAGGTTATGGACCGATTTGAACCTTATTTGGCACAGTTGTTGAAAGTCATAATAAAATACGTCATGCAAAATTTCAGCCAAATCGGATAAGAATTGCACCCTTTAGAGGCTCAAGAAGTCAAGACCCAAGATCGGTTTATATGGCAGCTATATCAGATTGTGGACCGATTTGAACCATACTTGGCACAATTGTTGGATATCATAACAAAACACGTTGTGCAAAATTCAAAATTTCATTCAAATCGGATAGTAATTGCGCCCTCTAGATGCTCAAGAAGTCAAGACCCAAGATCGGGTTATGTGGCAGCTATATCAAAACATGGATCGATATGGCCCATTTACAATCCCAACCGACCTACACTAATAGGAAGTATTTGCGTAAAATTTCAAGTGGCTAGATTTACTCCTTCGAAAGTTAGCATGCTTTCGACAGACAGACAGACGGACGGAAATGGCTAGATCGACATAAAATGTCACGACGATCAAGAATATATATACTTGATGGGATCTCAGACGAATATTTCGAGTAGTTACAAACAGAATGACGAAATTAGTACACCCCCATCCTATGAGGTTATAAAATGGAGGGTATAAAAATTGCAAAATTTCAGCTAAATCGGGTAAAAATCGCGGTTTGTAAGAGTTCAAGAACCCAAAGTGGAAGATTGGTTTATATGGGAGCTATATCATGTTTTTGACCGATTTGAGCCGTACTTGACACAGTTGTTAGGAGTCATAACAGAACACCATGTATAAAATTTCAGCCAAATCGGAAGAAATCGAGGCTTTCAGGGTCTCAAGAAGTCAAATCGGATGATCGGTATATATGAAAGCTATATCCAAATCTAAGCCGATATGGCCCATTTGCAATCCCCAATGACCTACATCAATATAAAGTATCTGTGCAAAATTTCAAGCGGCTAGCTCTACGCGTTCGACCGCTATCGTGATTTCGACAGACGGACGGACGGACATGGCTAGTTCAAATCAGAATCAAAGGGGTCCTAGATCAATATTTCGAGGCGTGTTATTGTACAAACGGAACGACTAGATTATTATACCCCCATCCTATGGTGGTGGGTATAAAAATAGGCTGGTCGTTATTAGTAAACAACCAACAGCATGGTATACATCTTCTTTCAGTATCCTAAGCCCACTATTTGTATCTGTTGCCAGTTATGATTGTTGGCAGAATTGTGGGTCTTCATTCTGAGATCTTTGATATTTCGATTCTCTCATTAATTTTTATTACTTTAATCTTCATACGGAATGGATATTTCTGCTATTTTCGTTTCTCCCCATACTTCCCCTTTAGCTGGCTCGGTAAGGAATTTTCAAAGTGAAAAAAAAAAAATTTCGCAGAGAAAACTTACCAACGAAAATTCTGCATTGAAATTTTTTGAACAAAGGTTTTGCAGAATAAAATTTACTTACGAAATGTTTGCAGTAAAAATTTACTAATGGAATTTTTATAATAAAAATCTAATTTTTATTTTTTTTTTTTTTCAAATAAAATTGCGAACTTTTTATAGTACAAATGCTAGTTTTCACTGTGAAAATTTTGTTGGCTAATTTTACTGTGACGGTTCCGAGAGTAAAACCTTGGTGGAAAAATTTCGTTCGTAATTTTTTTGGTGAATTTTTTATGTCAAAATTGTATTTATTTTGTCGGTAATACGTCGAAGAAGGCCGCTGATGAAGGGATGGTATCCCAGAAACTACAGTCCGGTTAACCATTCGGTCAAAATGTTGATTTAAAACCCAAAGGGGATTTTATTAAATAATAAAATCACACATAGCTGTCAACTAATAGAAAATTAATTTTGTAGTTGCCCCCAGCCAAAAATAACAGATCTTGAGCGAAAATTTTTCTTCGTGAAAATTTCGTTACAAAATTTATGTTTGGAAAATTTCTTTGGCAAATCCAAATTTCAAAAATTTCGTTAGTCAATTTTCGTTAATACATTTTCACAGGGTTTGCCTTTTGCTAAGAAAATTAAAAAAAAAAAAAATAATAATATATGAAATTTTATGAAATTTTATGTAATTTTATTGTTTACTTTACGAATCGTCTTCGAATTTCGAACTGCGAATCCAACGGTGTGTGAGAAATTGTAATGTTCACAAAACTGACGAAGTTACAGCTATTGCAAACTCAAGTTGGTTTTTTTTTTTGATTTTGAAGCAATACTTAAAAGCTTTCAAGGAAATAGAAGAGAGCATTGCTTCATCTAGCACCATTACGGAAAGAAATTTTCTTCACAAATCCAACGGTATCCTCAGAATGTTGAAGTTCGCAAAACTAACGAAGTTACAGCAATTTCAATTATGTGATTGTTTGTTGAAGAAAAAACATAGGAGTTGCGCTAAACCGATTTTTTTGCCATAATCTTCAATACTCTATACTCAACTCGAAAATTTTTTTCGCATCAAAAATTTAAAATTTTCTTAAGGGGTTAGCCTTTGCTAAAAAAATGCAAAAAAAATAAAATGTGAAATTTTGACTAATTCTGTTTACTTTACGAATCTTCGTCGAATTTCGAACTGCGGAATGCTAGAAAATTTTCGAAATTCGAAAAAATGAAGGAGTTACAGCGTTTTTGACCTTGAATTTTTACGCCCAAAAAAGTTGGATTTTTGCCATGTTTTTCATAGAAAACTTTACAGTATTGCTACATGCAGCACGACTACGGAAAGGGATTTTTGTCACGAATCAAACGGTGTCTGAAAAATTGTAAAGTTTGCCAAAATAAGGAAGTTACAGCAATTGCAAACTCAAGTTGATTTTTTTGAATTTTTGGGATATGAATTGTGCGATTTTGATGCAATACTCTGAAGATTTCAAGGAAATGGAAAAGAGTGTTGCTTCATCCAGCACCATTACGGAAAGAGATTTTCTTCACGAATCTAACGGTGTCCTTAGAATGTTGAAGTTCCCAAAACTAACGAAGTTACAGCAATTTGAAACTCACGTAGATTTTTTTGCGTTTTTTGGATATCAATTATGCGATTTTGAGCTTGTTTTTTGAAGAAAAAACTTAGGAGTTGCGCTAAACCGATTTTTTTGTCATAATCTTCAATACTCTATACTCAACTCGAAAATTTTTTTCGCATCAAAAATTGAAATTTTTCATAAGGGGTTAGCCTTTGCTAAAAAAATGCAAAAAAAATAAAATGTGAATTTTTAAGTAATTCTGTTTATTTTACGAATCGTCTTCGAATTTCGAACTGCGGAGTCCTTAAACATTTTCGAAATTCGAAAAGATGAAGGAGTTACAGCGTTTTTGACCTTGAAAAAGACATTGAATTTTTACGCCCTAAAAATTTTGCTTTTTGCAATGTTTTTCATAGAAAACTGTACAGTATTGGTTCATGCAGCACCTCTACGGAAAGAGATTTTCGTCACGAATCCAACGGTGTCTGACAAATTGTGAAGTTTGCCACAATAAGGAAGTAACAGCAATTGCAAACTCAAGTTGGTTTCTTTGAATTTTTGGGATATGAATTGTGCGATTTTTATGCAAGACTATAAAGATTTTAAGGAAATGGAAAAGAGTGTTGCTTCATCCAGCACCATTACGGAAAGAGATTTTCTTCACGAATCTAACAGTGTCCTTAGAATGTTGAAGTTCCCAAAACTAACGAAGTTACAGCAATTTCAAACTCACGTAGATTTTTTTGCTTTCTTAGGATGTCAATTATGCGATTTTGAGCTTGTTTTTTGAAGAAAACACATAGGAGTTGCGCTAAACCGATTTTTTTGCCAGAATCTTCAATACTCTATATTCAACTCGAAAATTTTTTTCGCATCAAAAATTTGAAATTTTCATAAGGGGTTAGCCTTTGCTAAAAAAATGCAAAAAAAATAAAATGTGAAATTTTAAGTAATTCTGTTTATTTTACGAATCGTCTTCAAATTTCGAACTGCGGAATGCTAGAAAATATTCGAAATTCGAAAAAATTAAGAAGTTACAGCGTTGTTGGCCTTGAAAATGACCTTGAATTTTTACGCCCAAAAAAGTTGGATTTTTGCCATGTTTTTCATAGAAAACTTTACAGTATCGCTTCATCTAGCATCTCTACGGAAAGGGATTTTTGTCACGAATCTAACGGTGTCTGAAAAATTGTAAAGTTTGCCAAAATATGAAAGGTACCGCAATTGCAAACTCAAGTTGGTTTTTTTTTTGAATTTTTGGGATATGAATTATGCGATTTTGATGCAATACACTGAAGATTTCAAGGAAATGGGAAAGAGTATTGCTTCGTCCAGCACCACTACGGAAAGAGATTTTCTTCACGAATCCAACGGTGTCCTCAGAATTTTGAAGTTCGCAAAACTAACGAATTTACAGCAATTTGAAACTCACGTAGATTTTTTTGCGTTTTTTGGATATCAATTATGCGATTTTGAGCTTGTTTTTTGAAGAAAAAACATAGGAGTTGCGCTAAACCGATTTTTTGGCCATAATCTTCAATACTCTATACTCAACTCGAAAATTTTTTTCGCATCAAAAATTGAAAATTTTCTTAAGGGGTTAGCCTTTGCTAAAAAAATGCAAAAAAAATAAATGTGACATTTTAAGTAATTCTCTTTATTTTACGAATCGTCTTCGAATTTCGAACTGCGGAATGCTTAAAAATTTTCGAAATTCGAAAAAATGAAGGAGTTAAAGCGTGTTTGATCTTGAAAACGACCCTGAATTTTTACGCCCAAAAAACTTTGCTTTTTGCGTTTTTTCCACAGAAAACTTTACAGTTTTGCTTTATGTAGCACTACTACGGAAAGAGATTTCCCCACGAATCCAACGGTGTCTGAAAAATTGTGAAGTTTGCAAAACTAATGAAGTAAGAGCAATTTCAAACTCACGTTGACTTTTTGGCGTTTCTTGGATATCAATTATGCGATTTTGAGCTTGCTTTTTGTGCCAAACCGATTTTTTGACATAACCTTAAATACTGTTTATTCAACTTAAAAACAAATTTCGCTTTAAAAATTAAAAAAATTTTACAAGATGATCAAGTATTTGGGTGCCTACAAGGCTGCATTTAACAGAACAAGTGAATCGATTGAGACAATATGGAATGGAAAATATCTTTAACAGCAAAATACAAATTATATAATTATGTTTTAACAATTTTCATTGTGAAAATTCCTTATTTATATTTCACAGTGAGAATTTCATTTGAAAATGTGCACTGTGTGAAAATTTCTCCACTATGAGAAGGTTCCACCAATAAATTTTCAGTTTGTGAAAATTATACTATGGAGAAACTATCATCAATAAATTTTACAGTTTAAAAATTTCATCAGTAAATTTTCACTGTGAAAGTTTATTAGTAAATTGTGGCAATAAAAATTTCACTGTTAACAATTTTCTACAAAACATTTTCGCAGCAAAAATTGACTAACGAAAATTTCGCATTGAAAATAAACTAACGGAATTTTCACAGCCAAAATTTAGTAACGAAAACTTTACAGTGAATTTAATAACGAAATTTACGCTCCAAAAATATACCAGTGAAACTTTCGCACCAAAAATATACCAGCGGAATTTTGGCAATGAAAATTTACTAACTACATAATAATCCACACAATGTTATTAACGACAAAATCCATTTTTTCGAAGTGAAAACTTACTAACGAAAGTGAAAAGTTTCGCAGCGAAAATTTACAAATAAATTTTTCGCATGGAAAATTTAGTCTGGATTTTTTCGCAGCGAATTCTAACTAACGAAAGTGAAAACATTTCGCGGCGTAAATTTACAGATTTTTCGCTTAGAATTTTAATAACGAAATTTTCGCAGTGATAATTTACTAACAAAATATTCACTAACGGAAGTTTCGCTGTAAAAATTTGTTTGCAAATTTTTCGCTGTAAATTACAAACGAAATTTCGCAAAATTTACCAACGAAATTTTCGCAGGGGAAATTTACTTACTTAAAATTGTCAGCAAAAATTGACTATCGAAAACTTCCCCTCAAAACTTATCAAACGAAACTTTTCCAATCAAAATGCACCAACATAATTTTCAAAGTGAAAAATGATCAATGAAATTTTCAAAGTGAAAAACTTCAAAAACATATTCACAATGAAAACTTACTAATGAAATTTTCAAACAAAATTTTGAGAGCAAAAATGTCCTCCCAATATTTTCGCAGTGAAAGTGTTGTAGCGAAATTTCTGCAATGCAGATTTATTACCAAAATTTTCGGGGCAAAACAAAATTGAGCGACGAAAATTTTGGTAATAAATCTGCATTGCAGAAATTTCGCTACAACACTTTCACTGCGAAAATATTGGGAGGACATTTTTGCTCTCAAAATTTTGTTTGAAAATTTCATTAGTAAGTTTTCATTGTGAATATGTTTTTGAAGTTTTTCACTTTGAAAATTTCATTGATCATTTTTCACTTTGAAAATTATGTTGGTGCATTTTGATTGGAAAAGTTTCGTTTGATAAGTTTTGAGGGGAAGTTTTCGATAGTCAATTTTTGCTGACAATTTTAAGTAAGTAAATTTCCCCTGCGAAAATTTCGTTGGTAAATTTTGCGAAATTTCGTTTGTAATTTACAGCGAAAAATTTGCAAACAAATTTTTACAGCGAAACTTCCGTTAGTGAATATTTTGTTAGTAAATTATCACTGCGAAAATTTCGTTATTAAAATTCTAAGCGAAAAATCTGTAAATTTACGCCGCGAAATGTTTTCACTTTCGTTAGTTAGAATTCGCTGCGAAAAAATCCAGACTAAATTTTCCATGCGAAAAATTTATTTGTAAATTTTCGCTGCGAAACTTTTCACTTTCGTTAGTAAGTTTTCACTTCGAAAAAATGGATTTTGTCGTTAATAACATTGTGTGGATTATTATGTAGTTAGTGAATTTTCATTGCGAAAATTCCGCTGGTATATTTTTGGTGCG
This sequence comes from Stomoxys calcitrans, assembly GCF_963082655.1. Lineage (NCBI taxonomy): Eukaryota > Metazoa > Arthropoda > Insecta > Diptera > Muscidae > Stomoxys > Stomoxys calcitrans. The sequence goes on from NC_081553.1 coordinate 198,500,844, forward strand.
AAAATTTCACTGGTATATTTTTGGAGCGTAAATTTCGTTATTAAATTCACTGTAAAGTTTTCGTTACTAAATTTTGGCTGTGAAAATTCCGTTAGTTAATTTCCAATGCGAAATTTTCGTTAGTAAATTTTTGCTGCGAAAATGTTTTGTAGAAAATTGTTAACAGTGAAATTTTTATTGCCACAATTTACTAATAAACTTTCACAGTGAAAATTTACTGACGAAATTTTTAAACTGTAAAATTTACTGATGAAAGTTTCTCCATAGTATAATTTTCACATACTGAAAATTTATTGGTGGAACCTTCTCATAGTGGAGAAATTTTCACACAGTGCACATTTTCAAATGAAATTTTCACTGTGAAATATAAATAAGGAATTTTCACAATAAAAATTGTTAAAACACAATTATATAATTTGTATTTTGCAGTTAAAGATACTTTCCATTACATATTGTCTCAATCGATTCACATGTTCTGTTAAAGGCAGCCTTGTTTGTGGACAGGCACCCAAATACTTGATCATCTTGTAAAATTTTTTTAATTTTTAAAGCGAAATTAGTTTTTAATTTGAATAAACAGTATTTAAGGTTATGTCAAAAAATCGGTTTGGCACAAAAAGCAAGCTCAAAATCGCATAATTGATATCCAAGAAACGCCAAAAAGTCAACGTTAGTTTGAAATTGCTGTAACTTCATTAGTTTTGCAACCTTCACAATTTTTCAGACACCGTTGGATTCGTGGGGAAAATCTCTTTCCGTAGTGGTGCCAGATGAAGCAATACTGTTAAGTTTTCTGTGAAAAAAATCGCAAAACGCAAAGTTTTTTGGGCGTAAAAATAAAAGGTCGTTTTTAAATTCAAAAACGCTGTATCTCCTTCATTTTTTCGAATTACGAATATTTTCTAGCATTTCGCAGTTTAAAATTTGATGAAGATTCGTAAAGTAAACAGAATTACTTAAAATTTCACATTTTATTTTTTTTGCATTTTTTTAGCAAAGGCTAACCCCTTATGAAAATTTCAAATTTTTGATGCGAAAAAAATTTTTGAGTTGATAATGGAGTATTGAAGATTATGGCAAAAAAATCGGATTAGTGGAACTCCTATGTTTTTTCTTCAAAAAACAAGCTCAAAATCGCATAATTGATATCAAAAAAACGCAAAAAAATCTACGTGAGTTTTAAATTGCTGTAACTTCGTTAGTTTTGGGAACTTCAACATTCTGAGGACACCGTTAGATTCGTGGCGGAAATCTCTTTCCGTAATGGTGCTGGATGAAGCAACACTCTTTTCCATTTCCTTGAAATCTTCAGAGTATTGCATCAAAAACGTACAATTCTTATCCCAAAAATTCAAAAAAACCAACTTGAGTTTGCAATCGCTGTAACTTCCACAGTTTTGACAAACTTTACAATTTTTCAGACTCCGTTAGATTCGTGACAAAAATATCTTTCCGTAGAGGAGCTACATGAAGCGATACTGTAAAGGTTGCTATGGAAAACATAGCAAAAACCAATTTATTTTGGGCGTAAAAATTCAAGGTCGTTTTCAAGGTCAAAAACGCTGTAACTCCTTCATTTTTTTGAATTTCGAATATTTTTTAGCATTCCGCAGTTCGAAATTCGACGAAGATTCGTAAAGTAAACAGAATTAGTCAAAATTTCACATTTTATTTTTTTTTTTTCATTTTTTTTAGCAAAGGCTAACCCCTTATGAAAATTTTCAATTTTTGATGCGAAAAAAATTTTCGAGTTGAGTATAGAGTATTGAGGATTCTGGCAAAAAAAAATCGGTTTAGCGCAACTCCTATGTTTTTTCTTCAAAAAACAAGCTCAAAATCGCATAATTGATATCCAAAAAATGCAAAAAAAATCAACATGAGTTTGAAATTGCTGTAACTTCCTTAGTTTTACGAACTTCAACATTCCGAGGACGCCGTTGGATTCGTGAAAAAAATCTCTTTCCGTAATGGTGCTGGACGAAGCAACACTCTTTTCCATTTCCTTGAAATCTTCAGTGTATTGCATCAAAATCGCATAATTCATATCCCAAAAATTCAAAAAAATCAACTTGAGTTTGCAATTGCTGTAACTTCCTTATTTTGGCAAACTTTAAAGTTTTTCAGACACCGTTGGATTCGCGTGGAAAATCTCTTTCCGTAGTCGTGCTGCATGTAGCAATACTGTAAAGTTTTCTATGAAAAACATGGCAAAAATCCAACTTTTTTGGGCGTAAAAATTCAAGGTCGTTTTCAAGGTCAAAAACGCTGTATCTCCTTCATTTTTTCGAATTACGAATATTTTCTACCATTCCGCAGTTCGAAATTCGAAGACGATTCGTAAAATAAACAGAATTACTTAAAATTTGACATTTTATTTTTTTTGCATTTTTTTAGCAAAGGCTAACCCCTTATGAAAATTTTCAATTTTTGATGCGAAAAAAATGTTCGAGTTGAGTATAGAGTATTGAAGATTATGGCAAAAAATCGGTTTAGCGCAACTCCTAAGTTTTTTCTTCAAAAAACAAGCTCAAAATCGCATAATTGGATCCAAAAAACGCAAAAAAATTCTACATGAGTTTGAAATTGCTGTAACTTCGTTAGTTTTGCGAACTTCAACATTCTGAGGACACCGTTGGATTCGTGAAGAAAATCTCTTTCTGCAATGGTGCTGCATGAAGCGACACACTTTTCCATTTCCTTGAAATCTTCAGTGTATTGCATCAAAATCTCATAATTCATATCCCAAAAATTCAAAAAAATCAACTTAATTTTGCAATTGCTGTAACTTCCTTATTTTGGCAAACTTTAAAGTTTTTCAGACACCGTTGGATTCGTGTGGAAAATCTCTTTCCGTAGTCGTGCTGCATGTAGCAATACTGTAAAGTTTTCTATGAAAAACATGGCAAAAACCAATTTATTTTGGGCGTAAAAATTCAAGGTCGTTTTCAAGGTCAAAAACGCTGTAACTCCTTCATTTTTTTGAATTTCGACTATTTTCTAGTATTCCGCAATTCGAAGACGATTCGTAAAATAAAGAGAATTACTTAAAATTTCACATTTTATTTTTTTTGCATTTTTTTAGCAAAGGCTAACCCCTTATGAAAATTTTCAATTTTTGATGCGAAAAAAATTTTCGAGTTGAGTATAGAGTATTGAAGATTATGGCAAAAAAATCGGTTTAGCGCAACTCCTATGTTTTTTCTTCAAAGAAACAAGCTCAAAATCGCATAATTGATATCAAAAAAACGCAAAAACGAAACGAAACGAAACGAAATTGCTGTAACTTCGTTAGTTTTGGGAACTTCAACATTCTAAGGACACCGTTAGATTCGTGAAGAAAATCTCTTTCCGTAATGGTGCTGGATGAAGCAATACTCTTTTCCATTTCCTTCAAATCTTCAGAGTATTGCATCAAAATCGCACAATTCATATCCCAAAAATTCAAAAAAACCAACTTGAGTTTGCAATTGCTGTAACTTCCTAATTTTGGCAAACTTTAAAGTTTTTCAGACACCGTTGGATTCGCGTGGAAAATCTCTTTCCGTAGTCGTGCTGCATGAACCAATACTGTACAGTTTTCTATGAAAAACATGGCAAAAATCCAAGGTCGTTTTCAAGGTCAAACACGCTGTAACTCCTTCATTTTTTCGAATTTCGAATATTTTTTAGCATTTCGCAGTTCGAAATTCGACGAAGATTCGTAAAGTAAACAGAATTACTTGAAATTTCACATTTTATTTTTTTTGAATTTTTTTAGCAAAGGCTAACCCCTTATGAAAAATTTAAATTTTTGACGCGAAAAAAATTTTCGACTTGGGTATAGAGTATTGAAGATTCTGGCAAAAAAATCGGTTTAGCGCAACTCCTATGTTTTTTTCTTCAGAACACAAGCTCAAAATCGCATAAATTATATCTAAAAAACGGAAAAAATCAACATGAGTTTGAAATTACTGTAACGTCCTTAGTTTTGCGAACTTCAAAATTCCGGTGCTGCATAAACCAATGATGAAAAGGTTGTTATGAAAAACATTGCAAAAACCCAATTGTTTTGGGACGTTTTCAAGGCCTACAAAGCTGTTACTCCTAAATTTTTCATTCTGAAAATTTTAGTTATTCAATTGTCACTTTGAAGATTACGTTGTTTAATTTTTATTGCAAAAATTTCGTTTTTTAAGTTTTGCTGGGAAGTTTTCGATGGTAAATTTTTGCTGAAAATTTTACGTTAGTAAATTTTCGCTGCGAAAATTTCGTTGATAAATTTTTTCTGCGAAAGGTCGTTTGTAAATTACAGTGAACATTTTGTTAGTAAATTTTTACAGCGAAACTTTCTTAGTGAAATTTTTGTTTCTCTGCGAAAAACTAATTTGTAAATTTTGGTACTGTATTTTGTTAAAATATGTAATAATGGACTGTAGAGAATTATTATTGCAAAGTTTGAAAAAAGTGTGGCATACTTTTAGGCTCCATTTTATATTAATTTTCAGTAATATCGAATTTAGAGCAAAGCATACTTTCAGGCTCCAGTGTGAATTAATATTAATTATCAGTATCTATATCTCGTTTGGAGCAAAGCTTTTTACTTATTTTGGTCTCGCTCTTTTGCAAAAACAAATCAAAACCCCCATGATTATGCTTTATGAATATAGTTCCAATTAATACAAAGGAAAGAATGCAATATTCATTCAAAATAGAATTGAATTACTTTTTGATATTTTATAAATTTTTTATAGCCCCTTGATTGTTTCCACTTATTATTATTATTTCCGTTACTAAACAAATAACAGAACCCCACCGAGTTTGGTTTCATATCATAAAAAGAATTTTACAATACAAAAGGTTGTTACAAAAGTGTATACAAAAAGAATGGTTGAAAAATGAAATACATATCAGTGCTTAAGTTTACAGGGATAAAAACGAATTTATCAAAATGTATAATTATTTATATATTTTAAGGTTTCTTCATGTTTTTTATTTTTATTTCTAGAATTTATAGATTAACTTCTTTTTAGTAATACTTTAATTTTCTATCTATCTCAAGAAAACAGTTTTTTTCTAAAATGTAAGAAAAATAAGGTTTCAGAGCGGCTAAAGATTTTAAAACATGATAGGGGGAAAATAAAACCAGAAATGGAAAAGAATTTCGTAAAAATAAATACAAATTTCCCCAAAAACTGTAAACCTTTCCATATTTACAATAATCCAGGTTTCACCAGACTTTTTTTCTACATTCTTCTACAGCTAATAATGTGTGGTTATAAATATTCGTAAACTTATAAAACTAAATTCAAACTTATTCTATGTCCTACCTGACTAAAATCAAAATTTTACATGATTGACCATCCTTTTCGTTGTTTTTAAAAGTAAAGGGATAACAAAACAATTGTCCTTATTAAATAAAAGCCAAAATTTAGCAACAAAACTCATATGATTAGTAACATAAGTTTCCTGTTTATTGTGACTATAAATGACATACAAATGCTCTAAATTATGCATTCAATAATGATGGTAAACAAAAGCCTAAACCTGATGTGTTAAAAAATAATATTTATGAGAAAAAAACAAAAAACAAATGAAAATTGATTATGACATTTTTAATTTAAACAATAAAAAGAACAAATCCGTTTATTTCAAAAGTGCAATAAAGATGTTTTTTTTTTGATTTTCAATCAGGGTGGCGTATGATGAATAACAGCAAGGGATTGGAGTTCGCAACAATCATACGCATGGTGGTACAATACAAAACTAAGAAACTAGATGAAACAGTGTGTGGCTACAAGGCACATGAGATACATGCAACCAGATAATTCCAATTACGACTTGATGAATGCTTTTGGAGTTTGGAAAATATGAAGGGGTCACATAATTTTCGACTTGGAAAATGACCTTGAATATTAGCGTACAAGAAAATTTTTGTAAAGAAAACATTTTTGGGGAATAAAAATTTTAAAATTTTCATAAAAAAATTTAAAGAAATTCTGTTTATTTTATGATTTCTCTTCGAATTTTGAATCACGAAATGCTTTTGGATTCTCGAAATTCGAAAAAATGAGGGAGTCACAGTTTTCGACCTTGAAATTGTAGCGCATTTAAAATCACAACTATGCGATATTGAGCTTATTTTTTGAGATATTCACTTTGGCAAGGCAATAAACCGCATTTTTCGCCTCAAACTCCACTTCTGTTTAATCAACTCAAAAATTTTTGGGGCATCAACAATTTAAAATTTTCTAAGGCTAATCCCTTTCATAAAAAATTCGAAAAATATAAAAGTGAAAATTTGAAGAAATTCTGTTTACTTTATGATTTCTCTTCGAGTTCTGAATCACGAAATGCTTTTGGATTTTCGAAATTCGAAAAAATGAAGGAGTTATAGCGTTTTCGACCTTGAAAATGTAGCGGATTCAAAATCACAACTATACGATATTGAGCTTGTTTTTTTGGAATATTCGCTCAAGGATTGCGATAAAGATAATTTTTTCGCCGCAAATTTCACTTCTGTATACTCAACTCAAAAATTTTTGGGGCATCAAAAATTTAAAATTTTCATGAGGCTAACCCCTTTCATAAAAAATTCGAAAAATATAAAAGTAAAAATTTGAAGAAATTCTGTTTGTTTTATGATTCCTCTTCGAATTTTGAATCACGAAATGTTTTTGGATTCTCGAAATTCGAAAAAATGAGGAGTTATAGCGTTTTCGACCTTGAAAATGTGGTGGATTCAAAATCACAACTATGCGATATTGAGCTTGTTTTTTGGAATATTCGCTTAGGGATTACGATTAAGAGCATTTTCTCGCCACAAACTTCACTTCTGTATACTCAATTCAAAAATTTTTGGGGCATCAAAAATTTAAAATTTTTATGAGGCTAACCCCTTTAATAAAAATTTCGAAAAATATAAAAGTGAAAATTTGAAGAAATTCTGCTTATTTTATGATTCCTCTTTGCTCAAAAAACGAAGGAGTTAAAGAATTTTTGAACTCGGTATGATTTAAAACAAGTAAAAGCGTGCTAAGTTCGGCCGGGCCGAATCTTATATACCCTCCACCACGGATCGCACTTGTCGAGTTCTCTGTCCGGCATATCTTCTTAGGAAAAAAAATGATAAATGAAAAGATTTGCCTATTATATGTGGCCCGGTTCGGACCACAATTAAATTATATGTTAGAGATCTGTGTAAAATGTCAGTCAATTCGAATAAAATTGCGCCCTTCGGGGGCTAAAGAAGTTAAATAGAGAAATTCAGGCAACTGGGATAATAATGGCGACCTCTAGACGCTCAAGTAGTCAAGATCCCAGATCGATTTATATGGCATCTATATCATGTAATGAACCGATTTGAACCTCATTACATAATAAAATACGTCATACAAAATTTCACCCAAATCGGATAGGAGTTGCGCCCTCTAGAAGCTCAAGAAGTCAAGTCCCCAGATCGGTTTATAAGACAGCTTTACCAGGTTACGGACCAATTTGAACCATACTTGGCACAGTTGTTGGATATCATAACAAAATATTTCGTTCAAAATTTCATTCAAATCGTATAGGAATTGCGCTTTCCAGTGGCTCAAGAAGTCAAGATTCAGATCGGTTTAAATGATAGCTCCATCAGGTTATGGACCGATTTCACCCAAACTTGGCACAGTTGTTAACTATCATAACAAAACACGTCGTGCAAAATTTCATTCCGATCGGATAAGAATTGCGCCCTCTAGAGGCTCAAGAATTCAAGACCCAAGATCGGTTTATGTGGCAGCTATATCAAAACATGGACCGATATGGCCCATTTACAATCCCAACCGACCTACACTTATAAGAAGTATTTGTGCAAAATTTCAAGCTAGTTTTACTCCTTCGAAAGTAAGTGTGCTTTCGACAGACAGACGGACGTACATGGTTAGATCGACATAAAATGTCACGACGATCAAGAATATACATAATTTATGCGGCGTCAGACGAATATTTCGAGTAGTTACAAACAGAATGACGAAATTAGTATACCCCCATCCTATGGTGGAGGGTAAAAAAATCCAATTTTGTCTATTTTTCTAAATTTACTAAAAACTTACTTAAGTCGAGATGTTTTTGATGTTCCCAATCAAGGTGGCGTATGATGAATGACTGCAAGCGTTCCGAGTTTTAAACAATCATACGTATGGTGGTACAATAAACAACTTATAAGCTGACTGTAAAAGTATACATTAACGACGTAAGAGAAACAACGAGTTGATTCGAATTTCGCTTTTGGATTTTCGATATTCGAAAATATGAAGGAATAACAGAACGTGCGACCTGAAAATTTACCTTGAAAATAAGCACGCATGAAAAATAAATATTTGCGAAGTTTTGTGTCAACCAACACCAATATTTGCTCACTAGCACATTCTTTAATTCCTTCACTCTTCAGATTGGTTAAAATTTGGATACAGCTGGCATATAGACCGATCTCTCGATTTAAAGTCTTGGCCCCATGAAATGCGAATTTATAATCCGATTTCGCTGAAACTTGGGATAAATTATGCATTTTTTCCCGAATTATGATGAAAGGTGGTTAACATAAAGGGTGGGTATCCAACGCGTTTTTACTTGTTATTTATTTAACTATTTTTTTTATTAGGAAAACGTTCAGGGATTGCAATAATCCGCATTTTTTCGGAAGAAATTAATTTTTTGTTACCAAAAAAAAGATTTTTTTTTTAATTTTTTGATTTCCAAACTGTATAAATTTTAACTACAATAAATAATTGGATTTGGACACTCTTTGCAGCAAAGTAGTTGTAAATTTGATCATAATGCATCAGAATAAAAATCAAACTATAAATATTTTCAACAATCACTAAATGCAAAACCTCTCTCAAACCTTAGATCTAATCAAGATATGTCTCTTCCCCTTTCCCTTTCAAAGATATATCTCTTACTGTTCTCTAACGGCAAATTTTTTTACTAGTTTTTTTTCGATTCCATCCCACTGGAGTACCAACACGTGTGGCGTACCAACACGCTTATATACCACCAAGCTCTGTTACTTAATTTGATGTTTGCTGCTGTGGGTCATTTAAGAAAAATTGGTTTTTTCAAAAAAAAAAAAAACGCCATAAAGTGGCAATAGAAATTGTATTTTTTCACCACAGTGTACTACCGAAAGCTCTCTGTAAGTTTTTTTATACCTAAGCTTTCTGGGGTGCTTTCTGTGCAGCTTTAGAATCCACAAAAGCATAGATAGCTGAAAATGAATAATGAATAGTAGATAAAGCTTTCTCATAAAGCTTTGGCAGCAGAAACACATATGTAAATATGCAATGAGTTTTTAAAATTCACTCTTTCAGGTGATAATATAAAATTAACTATAGAAAAGAAATGTTGACAAAATTTTCTAAAAAAAATGAGTTTTAACGAAATTTCCTATAGAAATAAAATTTTGGCAGAATTTTCTTAAGAGTGGAATATGGTCAAAGGTCTTATAGAAGTTAAATTATAACCAAATTCGCTATAGAAATAAAATTTTGACAAAAGACTTTTGAAGTGAAATTTAGAAAAAAGTTTCTACAGAATGGAATTTTGAAAAAATTTCTAATTAAAATAACATTATAACCAAATTTTCCAAAAAAATAAATTATATAAAATTTCTTATAGAAGTGATATTTAAACGAAATTTCCTCTTGAAATGATATTTTGACAAAATTTCACATACAGATGACATTTTGACAATATTTTCTATAAAAATTAAATTTTGACCAAATTTTCTATAAAAATTAAATTTTAAGAAAATTTCCTACAGATATGAAATTTTGACAAAATTTCCTAAAAAAAGAAATTTTGACAAAATTTCCTAAAAAAAAAGAAATTTTGACAAAAATTTCCAAAAAAATGAAATTTTTTCCTAAAAAATAAATTTTGACTAAATTTCCTATAACCAGTCTGCATACTACTTTCAATGCATGGAACCTATGTTGAAATGAAGTACCATTTAAATTTTGCATTCCTGTTGATATATTGAATAGAACCTTGTACCGAATGGAAGATATATATGGGAGCTATATTTAAATCTGATCCGATTATAATGAAATTTTGTGCTCGTATTAGGACGCCAAATAAAACATCTCGTGCAAAATTTTGTAAAGATAGGACTAAAATTGTGGCTTCTATTGCCTTCAAAGGCCATATCGGATGAAAGATATATATGGGAGCTATATTTAAATGTGAACCGATTTTAATGAAATTTTGCACACTCCTTAGGACATGATATGAAACATTTCGTTAAAAATTTTTTAAAGATCGGACTAAAATTCTGTCTTAAAAGACCATTTTGGTTGGAAGATATATATGGGAGCTATATCTAAATCTGAATCGATTTTTATGAAATTCGGAACACGTATTGAGACGTGAAGAACAATATCTCGTGCAAAATTTGGTAAAAATCGGACTAAAATTGTGGCTTCTATAGCCTTCAAAGGCCATATCGGATGAAAGATATATATGGGAGATATATCTAAATCTGAACCAATTTTAATGAAATTTAGTACATATATTAAGACGTCATATGAAACATCTCATGCCAAATTTTGTAAAGATCGGAGTAAAATTGTGGCTTATATAGCCTTTGTAGTCCATATCGGCTGAAAGATATATATGCAAGCTATATCTAAATCTGATAAGAGGATCCGTCGTACAAAATTTTAGGCGAATCGGATTATAATTGCGACCTCTAGAGGCTGCTATATCAGGTTATGAACCGATTTGAACCATACTTGGCACAGTTGTTGGATATAATAACAAAACACGTCGTGCAAAATTTCATTTCAATCGGATAAGAATTGCGCCGTCTACAGGCTCAAGAAGTCAAGACCCAAGATCGGTTTAATGACAGCTATATCAGGTTATGGACCGATTTGAACAATACTAGGCACAGTTGTTAGAGATCATAACAGAACACGTTGTGCAAAATTTCAGGGGATTTGGATAATAATTGCGACCTCTAGAGGCTCAAGAAGTCAAGATCCCAGATCGGTTTATATGGTAGCTATATCAGGTTATGAACAGATTTAAACCATACTCAGCACAGCTATTGGATACCATAATAAAACAGCTCATGCAAAATTTCAGCCGAATCGGATAAGAATTGTGCCCTCTAGCGGCTCAAGAAGTCAAGATTCCAGATCGGTTTATATGGCAGCTATATCAAAACGTGGACCGACATAGCCCATTTACAATCACAACCAACCTACACTAATAAGAAATTTTTGTGCAAAATTTTAAGCGGCTAGCTTTAGTCCTTCGAAAGTTAGCGTGCTTTCGACAGACAGACGGACGGACAGATGGACGGACGGACAGACGGGCGGACATGGCTAGTTCGACTTAAAATGTCATGACGATCAAGAATATTAACTTTACGGTTCTTAGAGAAATATTTCGAGGAGTTACATACATAATGACGAAATTAGTATACCCCCATCCTATGGTGGAGGTTATAAAAAATTAATTAGAGTGGATCTGAACGAGACCCGTAGCCCCGAATATTTTGATCGCCACCTTCAAAATGAGATACATTATGGGGCTCACACAAAATGGTGCTCTAGCACGATGCTGATATTATTTCAAGGTCCGCCCCCTAATTTCACTTCAAATCGCCCATGTTTACCTACTATGGCAATAAGGGGCTCAAATAATGGGTATTTAATAGAAAACGAATTTGATAACTCCCCCATAAACTCCCCCTAAGCCAATTGCAATTTCGGATCAAATAAAATGGCCACGCACTAGGCCCTGAAAAAACATCTGTTAGCACGATGAGGATACTTCTTCAAGGCTAAGTGCGTGGGTGGCCGCCCCAACCTACACACTTCTCAAACTGGACATATTTGTGGCGTTCAGATCTGATAGCTGTTTTATGGCCAAGTGTTTCAGGGACGTCTCACCACAAAACTCCACTAAACCACACATATATACCGACAGCAGCAATACGTAGGTCAAATGTGGCCTTGCGAGTAGAGTATGCCAGACTTTCGGGGCAAATGTCTGGCTACTTCAATCCACCACCAAAACCAAAAGAATGAAGTAGATCTAACATTCAAACTTTATGGGCGGACCCTTACCCTATTTTCAAAAACGCCAGATCTCTGAGATGGGTGGGGCGATTGAAGCGAAATTTAGTTTCTTTATAATAACTCAAAAATAGAAATTTGATATCCTTATTTAGGGTGTGATATCTAGGGGGACCGCCCCATCTCCAAAGCCCGCCAAATGGAAATATAATCCAATAATGACAATATGGGGCCGATAAGAAAGGTATTTGAGACTAGAGCACGAATCTGATATATGTGGGGATCTGTCCACCTCACCCCCAAAAATACCCCCATACCGGACATATGTACTGACCATAGCAACATAAGGCTCAAATGAACGGTATTTGAAAGTAGAGCACCAATATGATATCCACATTGGGGTGAAATATCTGAATGACCATACCAGCAACCCAAAACAGTACTTATTTTAAGAGATTGAAGGAAGGCGCAGAGGAGCGGGCTCTGCCCAGTTAATTTTTATAAGAATAAAATTTCAGCAAAATTTTCAAGAAAAATGAAATTTTGACAAAATGTTTCTTAGAAATTAATAAAACTTCCTTTAGATGTGAAATTTTGTCCAAAGTTCTTATAAAAATAAAGTCGTAACAAAATATAATTTTTTTTGCTTACTCCAAAAAAAAACGTTCGTTTTTAAAGCATACCCCTGAGCTTACAACTCTTGTTTTAGTAGTTTTTGCAGGTGTTTTAATTGATTGCTTTAGACACATTTTTCATTTTTTTTTGCGACCTGTAGATTAAATTCAGTTCACTGACAAAGTCCTTTACAAAAGAAACCATGATAAGCTTTTAAGAGGGTCATTGTCATTTTAATGTAACATCAAACATCTGAGGGCTAAATGCGATTTTATATCAAAATGCTAGTGAAAAAACAAAATTGTTTGACAAGCGACAAAAAGAGAAATGTTGGCGAGCAAGTATTTGTTAATGCAGACAAATGATTTGTTGCTTTAACCAAATTAAAGCTGCAAGCAAAAGGATGAAAGACTGAGCAGGCTTCAGAATAGAGGACATTGTACAGAGGCATGGTAGAAGTGCCATGGTGTTTACAATGAAACAGCAACCGAGGGCGTCAATAACACTTAGCAAACAAAGACAAAGTATTTGGAATTTGTTTTTTTTTTTTTTTTTTTTTGGTACAGAAAATCTTTAGTCTAGATGGCAATGTGGGTGGACTTTTTGATTTATAAGGCTCTTCGCGCACCATTGAATTTGCATGCTTCTTTTGTGGTTGATGAGAAGTTTAGAGGGAATAAAATGTCATCTCCGTAGGAATTGGAAATCATTTTGCTGTGTGGGCTAGGACAATTTCATTTAATTTGACAATGTCTTGGCTAAGACTTAACTTAATCATTACATATTTGGTTTGCTATATAAGCGAAGTGAAATTAAACACTGTAATTTTCGAAAATATGCAAAATAAATATTTTTTAAAAGTAAAGTAAAGAATAATTTTTTAATGAAAACCGGAGTTCGATAACGCTGTAGTTTGCTTAGTATTTTCAAATTTCAAAAATCTGAAAGCTTCTCGGGATTAGAGATTTAATATTCTTTCAGTATTGTTGCAATTTGAAAGAATTCTTAATAATTTCAATTTGAAAAATTTCGCAAAAATCAAATTTTTTAGGCGCAAATATTCAAAGTCATTCACTCAACTCAGCTTATTCAGTCGTGTATATTCGTATTGCACTCCAAAATCGCCCATGACTTTATAGCGTTGATGGTCATTTTTATCCCACCACCTAAGGATGGGGTACACTAACCTAGTCATTCCGTTTGTAACACCTCGAAACAATCGTCTAAGACCCCATAAAGAATATATATACTTGATCGTCTCGACATTCTAAGTCGATCTAGCCATATCCGTCCGCCCGTCAGTCTGTCGGAATCACGATAGAGGTCGAACTCGTAAAGCTTGCCGCTTGAAATTTTGCACAGATACTTAATATCGACGTAGGTTGTTGGGGATTGCAAATGGATCCCCAACAACCTATCATCCGATATGACTTCATGAGCTTCTGGAAGCCGCAATTTTTGGCTGTTACGCACTTCCCTGAACGCTCAGATGTGGGTACATTAACCCGACGGGTATCTATGTCCCTCTGACACAACACAGCCCATCACTGTCCGTGATTGAGGTCATGAAAACGGTGGGGAGATAGTCTGGGTGATGATTTCGTTTGAACCCTACAAATCAACGGGACCGGATGGCGTACTGCCTGCTATGCAGCGAAGGTTTGGGAGCTGGGCTATGTATGGACTGGGTGGTGGGAGGTTGCAAATGCAAATTTTCCCATGAACTGGGGCAAACTTCTCACAAATCAATGAGTGCTGTGGTGAGGTGGGAGGTTAGGTTGCTTTTTATCCTGAAAACGGTAAAACCGAGCCATTCTCTACCCAAGGACTACGGGCCAATAAGCCTCTCAAATTGCAAATTGCGAATTTTGCTCATGAACATTCCACTAAGGAACAAGGGCAAACTTCTCACATATCAATGAGTGCAGTCCGATTCAAGTTTAAGCTCAATGATAAGGGGCCTCCTTTTTATAGCCTAGTCCCGACGGCGTGCCGCAGTGCGACACCTCTTTGGAGAGAAGTTTTACATGGCATAGTACCTCACAAATGTTGCCAGCATTAGGAGAGGAAAACCACCGCTGAAAATATTTTTTTCTGATGGTCTCGCCAGGATTCGAACCCAGGCATTCAGCGTCATAGACGGACATACCAACCTCTGCGCTACGGTGACCTCCTCTCATCCTTTATTTTAAAAACTTTGGAAAAACTAACTAAGTCTTAGGGAGACTAACTAAGGCTCTCATGGGAACACTAAGCGTTGGTCGGTTGTTAGTGCCCTTCATGATGCGGTTGGCTAGATCAATGGGACCGAGGCACGCTATGTGTATAGCGTACAGATGGGACGTCGGGTAGTCTGCCTTCTTCTGTAGTAACGCCGCAAATATTCCATTAGTTCCATGTGACAAATGAAATGGTTGAAATCTCCTCCAGACTTCTTTTACCATAAAGTCTGTAGTGATAAACAGCCATCGTAGCTCAGAGGTAAGCATGTCCACATTTGACGCTGAATACCTGAGTTCTAATGACGGCCAGAATAGCAGAAAAAATTTCAGTGGTTCTGATACCCCCTTAGTAGAGTAGTCATAGTGGGGATTTCTCTACAAAGTGGTGTTGCTCTGCGGCACTCCGTTCATACTCGACAACAAAAAGAAGCATCCCCGCTGTCCCTTAATGAAATGTTTGTGGGTAAATTTGCATTTGGGGTTATACCAGTAGAAATAATGACATTTTTTTGGCCTCATTACACTCAGTTTAGACGAAATTTTGTTGACATAATGCAAATACAAGTAATGCCACTTAGGACTAACTCAACATTTTCCAACTTTCGTTACTTCTTGCATCAACAGCAGCGATACCGAAAAAAATGCAAATAGTCATTTGAAAAAATAGTTATTTGCATAACTATATTCATTTTCTTTTTCGTTTCTTTCTTTTCTTAGAAAAAGGAAGAAAATTGGTTCATGAAAACATAACGGCAACAGCAGCATTGAATAAACAGAGCAAATGAAAAAAATTAAAATGCCATTTTTGCAAAAGTTTGTTATCTTTGGCCTTTTTTCCACCCTTCATGACAAGTCTGAGGCAAATGACGATTTGCCAACATTTTTAGGAAGATACTTAAAAAGTTAAAGATTAGGATGATTTGAAATTGTTTGAGATTAAAATGGTAGAGCAGACAAAAAAAAGAAAAGAATTCATTTAGCGTGGTTTTGGTTTAGTTTTCAAAAGCTTGAGGCTACTATAGCTTGGGTGTAGCTGAATCACTCGTAGTAAAGCCAAGACCTATTGATTTAGAAAATTTGTTTTGTTGAAAAAAACTGAGAATTAATTTTCGAAATTTTTGGCTAATCGGCTAGGTTTCCCTATTATCCCTCTGACTAGATTATCGCATTGGGTCAAAATAGAAGTCCAATTGAACACATCTTGTTAGAGCGCCAAATGGGTAGCCATTTTTATACCCTACACTACTAAAGGGTGATTTTTTTAAGTTAGGATTTTCATGCATTAGTATTTGACAGATCACGTGGGATTTCAGACATGGTGTCAAAGAGAAAGATGCTCAGTATGCTTTGACATTTCATCATGAATAGACTTACTAACGAGCAACGCTTGCAAATCATTGAATTTTATTACCAAAATCAGTGTTCGGTTCGAAATGTGTTCAAATTTTGACAAATTTTGTTCAGCGATGAGGCTCATTTCTTGTTGAATGGCTACGTAAATAAGCAAAATTGCCGCATTTGGAGTGAAGAGCAACCAGAAGCCGTTCAAGAACTGCCCATGCATCCCGAAAAATGCACTGTTTGGTGTGGTTTGTACGCTGGTGGAATCATTGGACCGTATTTTTTCAAAGATGCTGTTGGACGCAACGTTACGGTGAATGAACACATTTCGAACCGAACACTGATTTTGGTAATAAAATTCATTGATTTGCAAGCGTTGCTCGTTAGTAAGTCTATTCATGATGAAATGTCAAAGCATACTGAGCATCTTTCTCTTTGTCACCATGTCTGAAATCCCACGTGATCTGTCAAATACTAATGCATGAAAATCCTAACCTCAAAAAAATCACCCTTTACTATATTATAACTTAGTGCATTTGTTTGTAATACCCAGAAGAAAGAGCGATAGACCCATTGACAAGTATACCGATCGACTCAGAATCAATTTCTGATCAGCTATGTCCGTCTGTCTGTCTCTTCACCTGTGTATGTTAATTTGTGTAAAAACTACAGGTCGTGATTTTCATCCGATCGCCTTCGAATTGGGCATATAAATTTATTTTTGGCATAGAGATGAAGCCTATTGCAATTGGAAAAAATCGGTTCAGATTTGGATATAGCTCCCATATATAACCCAAACCTGCCAAAACTTTGTACAACCCTTTCATTGACGACTTCCACAATATCATTAAAGTTTGCTCGAAATCTGTTCAGTTTTGGATATAGCTGCCATATATGTATATCGCCCGATTTTTATACCCACCACCGAAGGATGGGGGTATATTCATATTGTCATTCCGTTTGCAACTCATCGAAACCATATTCAGTTCCGACCATATTAAGTGTATATATTCTTGATCAGCGTAAAAATCTAAGACCATCTAGCCATGTCCGTCCGTCTGTCTGTTGAAATCACGGAACAGTCTTTAAAAGTAGAGATATTGAGCTGAAACTTTGCACAGATTCTTTTTTTTGTCCATAAGCAGGTTAAGTCCGAAGATTGGCTATATCGCCCTATATCGGACTATATCTTGATGTAGCCCCCACATAGACCGATCGGCCGATTTAGGGCCTTAGGCCCATAAAAGCCACATTTTTTATCCGATTTTGCTAAAATTTGGGACAGTGCGTTGTGTTAGGCCCTTCGACATCCTTCGTTAATTTGGCTCCGATAGGTTCAGATTAGGATATAGCTGCTATATAGACCGATCCTCCGATTTAGGGTCTTACGCCAATAAAAGCCACATTTATTATCCGATTTTGCTGAAATTTGAGACAGTGAGTTGTGTTAGGCTCTTCGACATCCTTCGTCAATTTGGTCCAGATTTGTCTAGATTTGGATATAGCTGTCATAAAGACCGATTCTCCGATTTAGGATCTTAGGCCCATAAAAGCCACATTTATTATCCGATTTTGCCGAAACTTGGGACAGTGAGTTGTATTAAACCCTTCGACATTCTTCGTAAATTTGGTTCAGATCGGTCCAGATTTGGATATAGCTGCCATATAGACCGATCCTCCGATTTAAGGTCTTAGGCCCATAAAAGCCACATTTATTATCCGATTTTGCTGAAATTTAGGACAAAGAGTTGTGTAAGGCCCTTCGACATCCTTCGTCAATTTGGATCAGATCGGTCCAGATTCGGATATAGCTGCCATATAGTCCGATCCTCCGATTTAGGGTCGTAGGCCCATAAAAGCCACATTTATTATCCGATTTTGCTGAAATTTGGGACAGTGAGTTGTCTTAGGCCCTTTCACATCCTGAATTTGACTCGGATTGGTTTAGATATGGATATAGCTGCCATTTAGACCGATCTCTCGATTTAAGGTTTTGGGGCCATAAAAGGCGCATTTATTGTCCGATGTCGCCGAAATTTGGAACAGTGGGTTAAGTTAAGCACCCCGACACACTTCCGTAATATGGCACAGATCGGTAAAGATTTTGATTTAGCTGCCATATAGACCGAACTCTCGGTTTTAGGTTTTGGGGCCATAAAAGCGAATTTATTGTTTAAGGGTTCTTAGTCTTAGCCGATGTCGCTGAAATTTGAGACAGTGAGTTGTGTTAGGCTTTTCGACGTCCTTCTTCAATTTGGCCCAGATCGGCCCAGATTTTAATATAGATGCCATATAGACTGATCTCTCGATTTAAGGTTTTGAGCCCATAAAAGGCGAATTTATTGTCTAATTTCGCCCAAATTTGGTACAGTGAGTTGTGTTTCCTGCAACTTGGCCCAAATCGGTCCAGATTTGGATGTAGCTGCCATGTCGACCGATATCTCGATTTAAAGTTTTGGCCCCATGAAAGGCGCATTTATAATATGATTTTACTGAAATTTCACACAGTGACTTATGTAAGGCTTTTCGACATCCGTGTTGTATATGGTTCAGATCGGTTTATTTTTAGATATAGCTACAAAAAGACCAATATTTTGCTATACAAAATTGAACAATGACGTGTACTTATTAGTATTTGGTCCAAATCGGAACATATTTCAATATAACGGGGCAATTTGCACCGGATTTTGATGAAAGGTGGTTTATTGACCACTTTTGAAAAAATTGTGAACTTTGTACTTATAGGGTAGGTGTAGGGTATTACACGTACCCATCGGCGCCAACCGACTTTTGCCTTTCCTTACTGGTTCTTATTAATTACGACGATTTTTTGTGACGAATTTTTTGCACTTTTTGTCATAATATTTCTATTCTGAACCACTGTGGTTCATTTAGTCTGCCAAATATTTTCATTTCATTCCTCTAACTAATGTATCACAATTGGTCAAAGCAGCGGTTCAATTGAACTCATCTTATTAAAAGGGCTTAATGGATATCCCAGACTTCTTCACCTCTGTCTTCCATGAAGGATTTTTTTTTCATTTCTGTCATAATTTTTCTATTCTGAACCACTGTGGGTAATTTGGTCTGACAAATGTTGAGCTGATTATATTGTGGGCTTGATTTTATTATATTATAAAAGTAATTAAATTTAACATTTAGTTGTCCGAAATGTAATCTATGTTGTTTGCATGTGTATGAAATTTTTGTTTTGCTTTTAATTGATACTTCGGGCTAAGTACCACTGGTAAATATTTAAATTTTTTGTTTTATTACATTTACTAAGTCTCTCGAAACTAGCTGACAATAAAGCTGTTTCGATGCAGTTGCTGCAGCACTTAAATGGGCCACTTCCACCACACAACAGTTGGTTGGTTAAGATACCGAATTCTACCTCATATTCAAAGGGGACTAATTAAATTCGAAACCACAACTGTAACTGGCAATCAGGGAAACACATTTTCAATTTGCCCCCAAACGTAATGATAATAAATATTTGCCCCAAAAAAGAAATGCAAATTAAGCATCTCGACCATGTGCGTTAATTGTGCATGAATTTTATTTTCTCGGAATCAGGAGCTCAGTGTACAGCTTAAAGTTTGTGAAAAAAAAAACGTTATTCAATGTTAGTTTTAATGTATTTTCCAACGAATGGTAAGGTTTTTCTGCGTAGCCAAAGTAACAAGCTTCAACAGAATGTGACATCGCTTTATTAGCTAGGAAAATATGTAAAAATGCGATTTTTTTGCATTCTTCATGTAATTCAATTTTGAATATAAGGCTTTGTTCATGCTTTTTGCATATGCAACTTGCCATATAAATCCTTTGTCAACTGTTTCATAATATTGACACTATTTGTGGCCCTCTTAAGGTCTATGAAAAATTTTTCTGTTTACATTAAAATATTTATTCAACTTTCATTGGTTTGTTCGGATAATACCATGCCAAAGCCTTTAATGCTGCTACATGTGTGTATCCAATTCGTACTTCGGTGCGTATACGCTATATTAAATGACAATTAATATACGCCATACGCTCCATGGTCTGTGTTTTGCATAAAACACCATTTTCAACCCATTGAAGGCCTTTCAAATAAATGCATTTTATAAAAGGAGAAACGAGACATGCACAGATTAAATGAATTCAGTTGAATTTAAGAATTGACCTGTAAGGGAAGGCTAAAGTCGGGCGGTGCCGACTCTGTATAATACCCTACACCTACCCTATATGTATAAAGTGGGAGCTATATCTAATTCTGAACCCATTTTGATGGACCTCGGAGGATGTATTCAGATGGGTTATTAAACAATCCGTATCAAATTTCTACCAAATATGTTTGAACTGTAATAGGTACGGTTGACAAACGACAACATTATTGCAAATTACCCAATCTGATGAACATATATGTGGGAGTTTTATCTAAATCTTAACCTTTTTCTATGAAATTTACCGGTAACCGGTCGAGAGTCAAGAGAAAATCCTTCCTACCCAATTTCGAGAGAATCGTTTAACAAAAGAGCACTTTATTGCAATATTACTCAAAATCGGAAAAACATACATAAGGGAGCTATATTTAAATCTGAATCGATTTAGAGCAAACTTCGTTGATATTGTGGTAGTAGTCGAGGAAAGCGTTGTGCAAAATTTTGACAACATTGGACAATAAATGCGCTTGCAGAGACCATAGAAGTGAAAATCGGCCGATATATATATGAGAGCTAAATCCCATCTGATTATTTTGAGGCTCACCACTGATATCGAGAGTCAAGAGAAAATCGTTTCTGTCAAATTTCGATTGAAACGTTTAAGAAATGACCACATTATTGCAATATTAGTCCAAAACGGACGAACATATATATGGGAGCTATATCTAAATCTGAATCGATTTTAACCAAATTTCTTAGATATTGTGGTGGTCGTCGGGGCAAACGCTGTATGAAATGTTGACAAGATTGGGCAATTAATGAGCTTGCAGGGACCATAGAAATGAAAATCGGTCGATATATATATATGACGGCTATAACTAAATCTTGACCGATTTCTATTAAATTCACCAGTAATGTCGAGGGTCATAAAAAAAACCTTCCTCCCAAATTTCGAGAGAATCGGTTAACAAAGGACCATTTTATTGCATTATCGCTACAAATCGGACGAACATATATATGGGAGCTATATCTAAATCTGAACCAATTAAGAGAAAACTTTACAGATATAGTTAAAATCGTCAAGGAAAGCGTTATACAAAGTTTTGGGAAGATTGGTAAATAAATTTGAGACAGTGAGTTCTGTTAGGCCCTTCGATATCCAATATCATTCGTTCGAAAGCTATCGTGACTTCGGCTATTTGAAACCAGAAAAGATTCCCTTCATATAAGGTCATATTTGGTGGAAATTTGGCTTGTCGACAACTATTTTTAGCTCAAAAAGTCAAACAAAAAATGTTTGGCAAAAATTCTTAGGAATGAGATTTCTGGAAACCGTTTGAGAGTCTTGTTGCATTTGATGGTTTCTATATTAAAGAAATATGTTAATGGCAATAAGCCTACTACTATTGAAAGCAGGTGCGGTTTTATGTTAATGTCGTTATTCGTTCGACTGCTAGCGTGATTTCCACAGACGGAAGAACAGGGAAACGGACGGACATGTCTAGTTCGACTTAGAGTGTCAAACCAATCAAAAATATATACGAGTATACTTTTTTGGGTCTCAGAACAATATTTCTATGTGTTACAAATGGATTTACCAGATAGTATATCCCCCATCGTATGGGGGTTGGCATGTAAGGAATATGGTCCATATTAGATTATACTTACATATAGCTGGCATATAGATGGAACTGTTGATTTAGGGTCTTGCTATTATTGCCGCATTTCGCTTCGTACTGACACCGACTATAATCCAATTAGCTATTTATGTGGATCTAAATAGAACAGATATATGTAATTTAAGCATAATAAATATATCCATGGTGAGGGGTATTCAAAGTTCGGCCTGGCTGAACTTAATGCGGTTTTAAGTAGTAGTTATAAAATGTATTTTATATATGATCTGTTTTTGGGCTGAAATTATAAATTCAAGATTTTTTTTTCATAAATCATTAAAGCAACAGTTTTGTTTCTCAATATATTTCTAAAACTCATAAAAAAGTTTTCCTCTTACGTTTTGTTTCTACTAAAGTATCTTAAAGTGAGGGAAATTTGTTTTATTGCTCCCTTGACATTTAAGTTGGTGTTTTCCTTTGATCTTAGCCTGTCGAGCAAACTTTCTGAACAAAACTTCAAAAAGTAATGAAGCCACTTGGCATTTGATAATGTCAGAAATGTTATCCCTCAAAAGAAATGCTTTAAATATTATTCCTCTCGACTTTGACTCTAATACCATTGCTAGAACCCAAAGGAAGTATGTGGTAAGAATTTAAACCAAAGCCATGCTTACTTTGAAATTTGTATTATTTGCACACTGTGGTTTTCGTAGGGAAAATCAACTTCAGTTCTGGTCATCGCACAAACCAAAACAGGAAACCAAGCACTCCTTAACTTCACCTCCTTTTGGTCTATCAACAAGTTTACATTGTCGCTTCTGAAATTGTCATTGCCGATGGCATTGAAAATCTTCAGCAATGGCAAGTAAATGCCATAAATGCGTGTTGAGCAAAATGGCTATGTAGGTGGTTGTAAAATTGCCTAACTTCGACACTTCAATTTCATTTTCCAGTTAAAGTGGAAAAAAACGAGAAAGTTTTTTTTTTTTTTTATAACCCCCATCGTAGGATGGCATATTCATTTTGTCATTCTGTTTGTTACACATTGAAATAGTTATCATCGCACAGTGCTGCCTAATCAAAAAACTTGGAAATAATTCTGGAAATTTTGAGCGGTTACGAAACTTTAAATTGCCAATGTTGAAGTGCTTTACAATAAATATGCAAAATTTTGGGTTCCTAGTGAGTCCAAGGGCTGTTACATGGAGCCAGAAAGTTACTCAACTCGAGTATGTAAAATTTAGAATCGCTTGCCATATATGGGACGATCGGCTTGATTATTTTATTAAAAGATAGACATTGCACACTGTGCGGCGGTCGTTCGACCAATTCTCACCTATGAATGTCTCAGTGATATGGCAACTGTGCCCTTTGCAGGATGATCAAGATGGTACAGGGAACCGCGGCATTTCTAATTTCTGGGGCAATTTGAAGTACCTAAAGAGAGGCGCTGAATGCCATTCTCGATCTTAACCTTTGCTAAAGTTGGGTGTTCTGGGGGTTGGATTGTGTTGCCGCGTGGCACCATGCTTTATGCGCCGTGACTGATTATACACCAAGGGATTCCTTTCTGGGTTGTGGGCACCCCGTACTTCCTGGAATCTTCTGTACACACGGCTGGTTCTAAATTGAATGGGTAAACTGGAACACGAGTCTTCATTGAATTCCTTGGAATCAGGCTAACTTATAGACTTCTTGATGGGTGCAGCATCTTTCAGGCGGAAGTCTTCGGGTTCCTGAAGGTGTTGGGCGGCGGCCCGATTAGATTGTATCGATATACGTTGATATCCGGCTGCGATGAAGGCTTTGGCGTCGAGACCGCATGAGATCAAAACTAGTTAGAATATGCTTCTTCGGACGGAAAAGATTGTCACACCATCAATTTGTGGCGGGGAACGAAGCGGCAAACGAGCTGGCCAGGAGTGAATCGTAGATTGCCGTAGATCTTGCTTAGAATCAGAGATACCTCCACTATGCAAGCTTCTTGGTAGGGTGGGCGCCTTCGACGTTACTGGGCGTGGGCTGATGCTGTATGGGTGGGGTGTCAAAGACCCTGTGGCCGTGTATTTCTAGATGACAGGACGCCGCCTATCTGGGGCTAAGAAACCATGACTTAGGACTGCTAGTAAGAGTCCTGAGTGGTCATTGCTACTCCAGGTCTTTGATGTTGCGCTGGATGCAGTGAGAGGCAGTCCTTGGAAGATGTGCGATGACGAGGAGGAGTTGGTCGAGCACCTCTTGTGGGTGAAAACCTCTTTCCAAGCCAGGATTGCTTACAGGTTCTTAGTCTTCTTGTCATTTTGGAGTTCTATAGAGACCTGAATTGACTGACTATGATAGTTGTGATGCTAATTTTTTTCTTCTTCTTGTCTTATGTGTTTGTTTCCTTTTTTGTCCTTATTTGCTGCTTTATATAGTAATGTGGTGTACATTTATCTATTTTTTCTCCATCTTCTTCTCACTATGGACATAAGGTCTCCAAGTGAAACGGCTACTAACCAAGGTTGCTAGTCGCGTGCCCTTCAACCTATCTTAACCATATATCCGATTTCGCTGAAATATGGAACAGCGAGTTGTATTAGGCCAAAGGCATTTATAGCCTGATTTCGCTGAAATTCCACACAGTGAGCTGTATTTTTCTCTTTGGTGTTCGTGCCGAGATCGAACCATTTTTGGGTATAGCTCCCATTTCAACCGCTCACCCGTTTGAAGGGTTTTCTCCACCACTTGCCTATTTTTCACCCGATTTTGCCGATATTAGCTACAGTGAGCTATATTTAATCTAGTGAGCTATATTTAATCCCCGAATATTTCAAAGATGGGATCATATTTGAAAATAGCTGCTATAAATCGATCTCACATTTGCGGGGTTGAACACATATGCAAATGATAATTTGCTCATGAAAATGCCATTAAGGAACAGAGGCCAATTTCTCAGTGTCATTACAATGAGTGCTGTCCAATTCAAGTTTAAGCTCAACGATTAGGGGCCTCCTTTATAAAGCTGAGTCTGAACAGCGTGGTGCAATGCGATACCTACTTAGGGAGAAGATTTGACATGGCTGCCACACTATTTTTATACCCATCGCTGTAGGATGGGGGGTAAACGAATCTCGTCATTGAGCTGGTAGCACCTCGAAATATTGATCTATGACCCCTTAGAGTATTGATCGTCTCGATGTTCTAAGTCGATCTAGCCAGAAATCACGATAGCGAAATCTAGAAATCCCGATAGCGATCGAACGCACAAAGCTAGCCGCTTGAAATTTTGCACAGACACTAGCAATTGATGTAGGTCGCTAAGGATTGCAAATAGGTAATATCGGTTCAGATTTAGATCTCCCGATTTGACTTCTTTGGGCCCCTGGAAGTCGCAGTTTTTGTCCGATTTGGCTGAAATTGAGCACGTAGTTTTCCGTTATGACTTCCAACAACTGTGTTAAGTACGGTCCAAATCGGTCTATAACCTCCGGATTGACTCCCAATTTGACTTCTTGAACGCTAACAAGCTGTTGAAAATTTGCATGTTGTTCTTCTGTGTTCTGCTATGACTTCCAACAACTGTGCCAAGTACGGTCCTAATTGGGGTATAACCTGATATAACTCCCATATAAGTCGAAGGAGGCCACCGTGGAGCAGAGGTTAACATGTCCGCCTATGACGCTGAACGCCTGGGTTCGAATCCTGGCGAGACCATCAGAACAAAATTTCAACGGTGGTTTTCCCTTCCGAATGCTGGCAACATTTGTGAGGTAATATGCCATATAAAACTTCTCTTCAAAGAGGTGTCGCACTGTGGCACGCCGTTCGGACTCGGCTATAAAAAGTAATCCCCATAGCATTGAGCTTTAACTTGAATCAGACTGTACTCATTGATATGTGAGAAGTTTGCCCCTGTTTCTTAGTGGAATGTTCATGGGCAAAATTTGCAACTATAAGACGATCTACGGATTTGACTTCTTGATCCCTTACATACCGCAATATTTGTCCGATTTGGCGGAAGTTTTGCATGTGGTGTTCCGTTATGGCTTCCAACAACTGTGTTAAGTACGGTCCGAATCGGTCTATAACCTGATTTGGATGTAGCTCCCAAATATTCTTACTCCCTATTAGGACTAATAGTGCAACAATGTGATCATTTCTTAGCCGATTCTATCAAAATTTTACAGGGGGGCTTTTGTTTTGATTCTCGGCATTTCTGGAGAATTTCATAGAAATCGGTTTAGATTTGGACGTAGCTTCCATTATATATATATCGACCGATTTTCAATTCTAGAGCCACTGCAAGAACATTTATTGACCAATCGTGCCAAAATAATAGAAATTGATCCAGATTCAAATATAGCTGCCATATATGTATATCGTCCGATTTTCACTTGTAGAGGTACTTCAAGCTTATTTGTTGACCAATTTGTCAAAATTTTGTACAAGTTTTCTCGAAGAGTACCAAAATATATATATAGAGTTTGGCCGCAATCTGTTCAGATTTAGATAAAGCTCCCCTATATATGTTTAACAGATCTTGGGTAATCTGCAATAATGTTGTCATTTGTCAACCGTAGTTATAATAGTTTGAATATATTGGTTGCCCAAAAAGTAATTGCGGATTTTTTAAATGAAAGTAAATGCATTTTTAATAAAACTTAGAATGAACTTTAATCAAATATACTATTTTTACACTTTTTTTCCAAAGCAAGCTAAAGGTAACAGCTGATAACTGACAGAAGAAAGAATGCAATTACAGAGTCACAAGCTGTGAAAAAATTTGTCAACGTCGACTATATGTAAAATCCGCAATTACTTTTTGGGCAACCCAATATTTGCTCGAAATTTGATACGGATTGTTTAACAACTCATCTGAAAACATCCGCCGTGGTTTATCAAAATTGGTTCAGAATTAGATATAGCTTCTACTTTGTACTTCAAGGGTAGGTGTAGGTTAGTATACAGTCGGCACCGCCCGACTATTGCCTTGCTGGTTTCAAATGACATAGTTCCTCACAAATGTCGCCAGCATTAGGAGGGGATAACCAGTGCTGATAATTTTTTCTGATGTTCTCGCCAGGATTCGAACCCAGGCGATCAACGTCATAGATGGACATGCTAACCTCTGCCTTACGGTGGCCTCCTTGAATAAATATGAAACTCATTTAATAACCCGATTTCATTGAAATTTGGAGCTATGAATTGTGGCAAGTTTGCTCCCGAATAGATCATAGTTCGATATGGCTACTATGGGTTCATAAATAGGCCAAATTTAATCGGATTTTGACGAAATATTGTTCATATAATTACTAGAGGTGGGTATCCAAAGTTTGGTCCTGCCGAACTTAATGCCTTTTTAATTGTTATTTGTTCTGTCTTTATTTAGGTCCTTTGGTCTGTCAGTTAACCACTCTGTTCTTCTGTGTGGTATTTTATGTTTGTTCCCTGCGCCATAGATTATAATAAAGTTGTTTCTTCCTAACTCATCGCATTCCATCGTACTTTTCTTCACTTGGTATTTATTTGAAATGCTCAGCTACTTGGTAACATCTTTGCTGTTGTCTCAGTTTTTCAATGGCAACTTTCACTTCACTTCCTTAGAAGAAATGTGAATTATTTGACCTTTTTTCAGGCTCATACTTTGCACTTGTTAAAGCATTTGCTGATTTACGTAAGTGAAATAAATGTAGAGTTGAAATCTTGGGGCACAAAGGCAACCACAACATTGGGAAATCATTTCAAAACTTTTTTCTTTTAACTTTACAAAGGACCAAATCATGCTTCGTGGTGAATTTGTACTTTTATGGCTACTTTAAATGGAGGGTGATGAAATTAATTTCAAAACTTTAGCAATTGAATGTAATTTCAAGAATAAAACCTTAAAGTACAAAAAATTAAAACCATAAATGGTAAATATGGATTCACATATATGGTTCATATATGCAAAAAATATGAAAACATGTCAACAACCATCTTTATATGCACTGAAAAAAAATTATTGTCCTAATTGTGAAGATTTGTGCCAAAAGGACTCGGCTATAAAAAGGACGCCTCTTATCATTGAGCTTAAAACATGAATCGGACTGCACTCATTGATATGTGAGAAGTTTTTCCCTGCTCCTTAGTGGCAATTTAGCGACAAATATCTAAAATGAAGGTCAAAATATCGTTGAAAGTTTGGAAGTTGACCTTGGGACAAGATAACAGTGAACCGAAGTTAAAGACTCAAAATCGACTTGCAAATAGTAACATCTTTCAAAGCTTAAATTTTTTAGGTTAAGAGGCTTAGTTTAAGAATTAAAAGCGTGGGAACCCACCGCCATGGATTCTGCTAAAATATGGGAGATATATTTGGCTATATTCCGCTTTGGATCGTACTTGGCACAGTTGTTGAGACATGGCACAGTTGTTGAAACTTAGAACAGTTGTTGGAAATCACAACAGAACACCATGTGCAAAATTTCAGCCAAATCGAACAAATATTGAGGCTTCCAGGGTTTCAAGAAGTCAGCTCGGGAGATCGGGTTATATGGGAGCTATGTCAGGTTATAGACCGATTTAGACCGTACTTTACACAGTTGTTGGAAGTCACAACAGAACACTATGTGCAAAATTTCAGCCTAATCGGACAAAAATTGAGGCTTCCACGGGCTCAAGAAGTCAAATCGGGAGATCGATTTATATGGGAGCTATATCCAAATCTGAACCAATATGGCCCATTTGCAATTCCCAACGACCAACATCAATATTAATTAGCTATGGAAAATTTCAAGCGGCTAGCTTAACGCCTTCGACTGCTATCTTGATTTCTACAGACGGACGGACGGGCATGAATAGTTCGACTCCGAATGCCGAAGTAAAATAAGAATCAATCAGCGATCAACACTTGAAATGGATGGCAGGGATCCCAATGTCATAGGTACATTCGTGGGAGCACGGACAGTAAGGCGGCGCCTTCTGACCACACTATCTTTCAAGTTCGCATAAATAATGCTGCCATATTATTGGTCCACTGGTATATAATGGGGAGAATCCCCATGCGGTCCAGTGTGACTACTGTCGATCCCACCTCCACATTATTGAAGGCCTCCTCAATATCAAAGAAGGCCGCCAAAGTGCACTCCTTTTGTCGGAGAGATGTCTCGACCTACTGTACCACCTCGTGAAGGGCCATCGACACCGACCTGCGTTTGAGGTATGCGTGTTGTGCCTCTCTGAAGTTTTCCGACGTCAGTCTCCCTTTCACCTTCAGGTCAATCAGTCTTTCCAGTGTTTTCAGAAAAAACGATGACAGACTACAGACGATGATGGCCTATAATCCTTCGCCATTCTGTGGTTTATTCTTCCCGCCTTGGGGATAAAGACCAACATGAACTCCCTCCACGCGCTTGGTATGTAGGACCATACAAGGCTCGCTCGGAAAAATCCATTCAAGCCAAGTCGGGGTGATTCCAAGAAAGTGGTGCAGCAATTGCCGCGATGATTCCGCAGGTCTGGTCGACTTAAATGACCGGAAAGTGCGTACTGCCCACACTATCTTCTCACGACAACGATGCCCTTGATGAGGACATCCGTTAAGGTCGCATGTGTAGGTATTGCGATATACCCTTATATGGGAACTACTATAAAATATTGTTCGATTCGTCCATAGATTGGAATATACTTTTACCATGCGGGAAAAATGTCGCTTGCCTAATTTTTGACAAATTGCAGACCTATACCTTAATTAGGCATAGGGTGTTTAATTTGGAGATCGATCTATATGGCAGCTATATCAAAATATGGACTGGAATCCCGGCACGGGATAGCTGTGTGCACCACACAGGTTGAAGTTGAAGTTCGATCTGTGTGGTGTTCATTCCTCTCACATGAAGCTTAGCTTCGGGCTACCAGGGGCGTCCACAGGTTGCGCATAGTGGAATGCTCTATACGGAGTTGCTATAGCCGAGTCCGAACGGCGTGCCGCAGTGCCTCACAGTACCTCACAAATGTTGCCAACATTAGAAGGGGAAAACCACCGCTGAAAATATTTTCTGATGGTCTCGCCAGGATTCGAACCCAGGCGTTCAGCGTCATAGGCGGACATGCTAACCTCTGCGCTATTTTGACAGACACTATTTCACGTCAAGTCTCTTCTATATTGTCTCTCTACCTACTATTCGTCTGGTCGTCTATCCGTCTGTCCGTCTATCCGTCTGTCCGTCTGTCTGTTGTAATCACTCTACAGCCTTCAAAAATTGAGATATTTAGCTGAAATTTGGCACAGATACGTCTTTTTGATGCACACTGGTTAGGTTCTTGAACGGGCCAAATCGGACTATATTTAGATATAGCTGCCATATACACCGATCTTCTAATAAAGGGTCTGACCGTGAAAGCTTTATTTATCACCCGATTTCGCTGAAATTTGCAACAGTGCGTTATTTTAAGCCTGTCGACATCTGACCTAAATATGGATTAGATCGGTTTATATTTAGATATAGCTGTAATATTGATCGATCTCCCCATAAAGGGTCTGAAGGCCATAATAGCTTTATTTTTTATCAGATTTCGCTGAAATTTGGAATAGTGCGCAGTTTTAAGCCTTTTAAAATCCGACCCAAATGTGGTACTGATCGGACTATATTTAGGTATAGTTGTCATATAGACTGATCTGCCGATAAGGGGTCTGAAGCCAATAAAAGTTTTATTTATTACCCGATTTCGCTGATATTTGAAACAGTGAGTTTTTCTGAGCCTCACGATATCCGACCTTAATATAGTGCAGATCGGATTATAAATGTATATATGCCAAAAAAGACCAATTTTTTATTCTACAAAATTGAATGGTGGCATATATATTAGACCACTCAATGTCCGTGCCGAATTTGGGTGCTTAAGTTATCAAATTTTCACCGGATTATGACGAAATAAGGTTTACATATATTCCCGAGATGGTGGGTATCCAAAGTTCGGCCCGGCCGAATGCCTTTTTATACCCTCTACCATAGGATGGAGGTATACTAATTTCATCATTCTGTTTGTAACAACTCGAAATATGCATCTAAGACGCCATAAAGTATATATATTCTTGATCGTCATGTCATTTTAAGTCGATCTAGCCATGTCCATCCGTCTGTCCGTCCGTCCGTCTGTCTATCTATCTGTCGAAAGCACGCTAACTTTCGAAGGAGTAAAGCTAGCCGCTTGAAATTTTGCACAAATCCATTTTATTAGTGTAGGTCGGTTGGTATTGTAAATGGGCCAAATCGGTCCATGTTTTGATATAGCTGCCATATAAACCTATCTAGGATCTTGACTTCTTGAGGCTCTGGAGGGCGCAATTCTTATCCGATTTTACTAAAATTTTGCACGTAGTGTTTTGGTAGCACTTCCAATAACAGCGCTAAGTATGGTTTTAATCGGCACATGTTTTGATATAGCTGCCATATAAACCGATCTTGGGTCTTGACTTCTTGAACCTGTAGAGGGCGCAATTCTCATCCGATTTTAATGAAATTTTATACGTAGTGTTTTAGCATTTCCAACAACAATGCTTAGTATGGTGAAAATCGGTCCTTGTTTTTGATATAGCTGCCATATAAACCGATCTTGGGTCTTGATGCTTGAGCCGCTAGAGGGCACAATTCTTGTCCGATTTAACTGAAATTTTGCACGTAGTGTTTTGGTATCACTTCCAACAACTGTGCTAAGTATGATTCAAATCGGTACATAATCTGGTATAGCTATCATATAAACCGATCTTGGATCTTGACTTCTTGAGCAAATAGAGCGCACAATTCTCACCCGATTCGGCTGAAATTTTGCATGAGATGTTTTGTTATGACTTCCAATAACTGTGCTAAGTATGGCGTAAATCGGTATAGAACTTGATATAGCTGCCATATAAACCGATCTTGGGTCTTGATACTTGAACCTCTAGAGGGCGCAACTCTCGTCCGAATTAACTGAAATTTTCCACGTAGTGTTTTGGTATCACTTCCAATAACTGTGTTAAGTATGATTTAAATCGGTTCATAAACTGGTATAGCTGTCATATAAACCGATCTTGGATCTTGACTTCTTGAGCCAATAAAGGCGCAATTCTCATCCGATTTGGCTGAAATTTTGTATGAAGTGTTTTGTTATGATTTCCTAACTGTGCGAAGTATGGCGCAAATCGGTACATAATCTGGTATCTTGGATCTTGACTTCTTGAGCAAGTTGAGCGCACAATTCTCATCCGATTCGGCTGAAATTTTGCATGAGATGTTTTGTTGTGACTTCCAATAACTGTGCTAAGTATGGCGTAAATCGGTATAGAACTTGATATAGCTGCCATATAAACTGATCTGGGGTCTTGACTTCTTGAACCTCTAAAGGGCGCAATTATCATCCGATTCGGCTGAAATTTTGTACAACTGCTTCTCTCATGACCTTCAACATAAGTGACTAATATGGTCTGAATCGATCCATAGCTTGATACAGCACCCATATAAACCTATCACCCGATTTTGTGTCTTGTGCCCCTACAAGGTGCAATTCTTAACCCAATGAACTGAAATATTACACAATGACTTCTACAATGTTTAGCATTTATTTATGGTCCGAATCGGACTATAACTTGATATAGCTCCAATAGCATAACAGTTTTTATTCAAAATTCTTTGTTTGTCTAAAAAGAGATACCGCGCATAGAACTCGACACATGCGATCAATGGTGAAGGGTATATAAGATTCGGCCCGGCCGCTTTTACATGTTTTTTTTCTCTGTTCAGCTTTCTCTTCGACAATTCGATTATTCGACTTTTTAAGCATTGAAAGTCTACTAATCGATTAGTCAAAAGTCGACTTTGGGATCCTTTGGATGGTATTATTATCAAATAGGAAATTAAATTTTGAGATCGGATTTTTATTTTAAAGTTTGTTTCTTTAACTCGATTTCATTGCTTAAATTCTACGAATAAAGAAGAAACTTATATTTTCAGCCAACTTTTTCTTTCAGCGTAGAACATAAGTTCCTTTTCTACTTGTTTCCCTTTTATTTAAATTTGATGTATGTAAACATAAGAGTTAACATTTGAGTTAGCATACATTTACTCACACATACCTAAAGTTATTTAAATATTACCACAATATGTAAATGTAAGCATCGTTAAGGGGAAACCCCTATATTAAGACTTGAAATTGTAAGTGATATTTTAGTTATTAAAAATTATGATGCACATATATCATCCATAAAGAGGAACATCATTTTGTGGTTGAGTAGTTCTCAAGTTATTGCATGAAATGAATTCTTAATGAGGTTACACCATATGTTCTGTCTGAATATTATGCACGCAATGAGGCATGTATGAGAATATGTACCACTCACTACCAATTCATGGGTATGCGAAGGCAACGTTTTAAGAGATATTAATTTTTGTGCAAGGATATGATTTTGCCACCAAGTGTTCTTCATAATGAATGCAAATGTGTTTCTTGTATTTGTCTAGTAGTGATATAAATTTTTCTGAATACAAACCAATATCTGATTAGGGAAACTTCAAAAAAATGGTAGAATGATATCTGAAGGGGCCTAATTAAAAATGCAAAATTTTGCATCACAATGGGCCTACGCGGCAGCCTTAACGTCGGCAGGTCTTAACGTCACCCTCCTCCAAATCTAAATTTTCACTTTTGCTGCTACCCATTCTAGCCCTTGTACAACTTGCTTCGAGGGCTATATAACAAGCACTGCTAAATTTTCTTATTGACTAATAACAAAAATCAAAAATTGAATTCAATTTCAAGCAAATAAATACAAATATTACCATAAAATTGTTAAATTAAATATTTTTAAAATATTGAAGCTTTCCATGTTGCAACAGATAATCTGTATAATTTTTCCGATTTTATATTAAATGTCATGCCTTCTGCTACCAATTCGTAATCAGATTAAATAACAATAAACCGTTCTCAACCACCAATTTGACATGGGTAAATTAGGACATACGTGAGCTCGTGTTGTGGGCAATTGACAATCCCCGAAAATCTAATGGAAAATTACATTTTGCCAAATATTTTGCCATAACGCAAACCACTCTAGCCGCACAAAGTTTTAGTCCGAAAAGTAAATAACATTAAATATTAATGACCAAGTAAATTGATTTTGTGGGAGGCAAAACTGAATGAATTGCCAATGATAGTTAGTCACAAATCTATGCGAATTGAAATGCATCATGCGGGCATATAGCTGGGGAAGCTTTGTATGTGGTTTAAGAACACTTCACATTTTTACAATGCAAATTGCAGTCGGGGGTGTCAAGGGAAACTATAATTCTTAAATTCTTTGGATTATTACTAAAAGGCTAAGGTTTTCATTAAAGAGAAATTGTGAAGCATATTAAGGCCAAACATATTACAAAACATGAAAATTACAAAACCCCTTTTTAAATTACATCCTAGAAAGCACCAAGTGACAATCAGGAAAATATAATGAGAAATCAGATTGATGATATTTTAGTGAACTAGAGATATTGCTCAAGTGTCATGAACTGTTCCACGTTCCCAAGAGCAGAAGTTCCATCCAGGGCTGCGGTGAAGTGCAATCCGATATCGACTTCGACTCCGGAGTCGACTCCGAGCATTGAATATTTTTAAACTTTGTTAACAATTTTGTTTTGCATTTTAGAACAAAAAAATTTTGAAAAAATATTAAAACAATTAAAAGCGCGCTAAGTTCGGTCGGGCTGAATCTTATTGGGTTGCCCAAAAAGTAATTGCGGATTTTTTTAAAAGAAAGTAAATGCATTTTTAATAAAACTTAGAATGAATTTTAATCAAACATACTTTTTTACACTTTTTTTCTAAAGCAAGCTAAAAGTAACAGCTGATAACTGACAGAAGAAAGAATGCAATTACAGAGTCACAAGCTGTGAAAAAATTTGTCAAAGCCGACTATATGAAAAATCCGCAATTACTTTTTGGGCAACCCAATATATACCCTCCACCATGGATCGCATTTGTCGAGTTCTTTGGGCGGTATCTCTTTTAAGGCAAACAAGGAATAATGAATAAGAACTCTTATGCTATTGGAGCTATATCGAGTTATAGTCCGATTCAGACCATAATTGAATGCTGAACATTGCAGAAGTCATTGTGAAGTATTTCAGTTCATTCGGATAAGATTTGCACCTTGTAGGAGCTCAAAAAGCAAAATCGGGAGATCGGTTTATATGGGAGCTGTATCAATCTATGGATCGATTCAGACCATATTGGATACGTATGTTAAGAGATCATGAGAGAAGCCGTTGCATAAAATTTCAGCCAAATCGGATAAAAATTGCGCCCTCTAGAGGCTCAAGAATTCAAGATCCCAGATCGGTTCATATGGCAGCTATATCAGGCTATGTACCAATTTGCGCCATACTTAGCACTGTTAATGGAAGTCATAACAAAACACCTCATGCAAAAGTTCAACCAAATCGGATGAGAATTGCTCTCTCTATTGGCTCAAGAAGTCAAGATCCAAGATCGGTTTATATGACAGCTATACCAAATTATGAACCGATTTGAATAATGCATAGCACATTTGTTGAAAGTGATACCAAAACGCCACGTGCAAAATTTCTGTCAAATCACATAACAATTGCGCCCTCTAGAGGCTCTAGAAGTCAAGACCCAAGATCGGTTGTGCTAGCTATACCAGATTATGAACCGATTTGAATTATATATAGCACAGTTGTTGAAAGTGATACCAAAACACCACATGCAAAATTTCAGTCAAATCGCATAACAATTGCGCCCTCTAGAGCCTCTAGAGGCTCTAAAAGTCAAGACCCAAGATCGGTTTATGTGATAGCTATACCAGATTATGAACCGATTTGAATAATACATAGCACAGTTGTTGAAAGTGATACCAAAACACCACGTGCAAAATATCAGTCAAATCGTACGGGAATTGCGCCCTCTAGAGGCTCAAGAAGTCAAGACCCCAGATCGGTTTATATTGCAGCTATATCAAAACATTGACCGATTTGAACCATACTTAGCGCGGTTGTTGGAAGTGACACCAAAACACCACAAGTCAGTCAAATCGCATAACAATTGCGCCCTCTAGAGGTTCAAGAAGTCAAGACCCAAGATCGGTTTATGTGATAGCTATACCAGATTATAAACCGATTTTAATAATACATAGCAAAGTTGTTGAAAGTGATACCAAAACACCACGGGCAAAATTGCAGTCAAATCGGACTGGAATTGCGCCCTCTAGAGGCTCAAGAAGCCAAGACCCAAGGTCGGTTTAGATGGCGGATATATCAAAACATGGACCGATTTGGCCCATTTGCAATCCCAACCGACCTACACTAATAAAAAGTATTTTTGAGAAAGTTGGCGTGCTTTCGACAGACAGACGGACGGAAATGGCTAGATCGCCTGAAACTATCAAGAATATATATACTTTATGGGGTCTCAGACGTATATTTCGAGGTGTTACAAACAGAATGACGAAATTAGTATACCCCCATCCTATGTCATTCCGTTTGCAACACATCGAAATATCCATTTCCGACCCTATCTTCTTATATATAAAAATCAATTTGTGTTTGTTTGTAGGTTTGTTTGTTTATGTGTTCCTTATAGACTCAGAAACGGCTGAACCGATTTTCTTGAAATTTTCACAGATGATGCATAATGACCCCGTGGCGAAAATAGGGTACTACATTTTTTGATATCTGAAGGGGGGGCGGACCCTCCCCCTTATCCTAATTTTCAGAAACGCCAGATCTCGGAGATGGGTGGTGCGATTTAAGCGAAATTTTGTGTGCTCTCATATAGTACCCTAAAAATAAAAATTTGGTTTCCACATTTCGGATGGGGTACCTAGGGGGGCTGACCCACCCTAAAACCTACCAAACATATATTTAGACCAATCACGACAATATGGGACTCAAATGAAAGGTATGTAGGATAAGAAAACGTATCTGATATCCAATTGTCGAACCAAGTGCTAGGGGGACCACTCCAAGCCCCAAAACACCCCTAAATCGGACATACTTACCAACCATGGCAATATGGGACTCAAATGAAAGGTATTTGCGAGTAGAGTACAAATCTGATATTCAAATGTGGGACCACGTTTCTGGGGGTCCACCCATTCCCCAAAACACCCCCAAACTGGACTTATTTACTGACCATGGGAATATGGGGCTTAAATAAAATGTATTTTAATGTAGAATTCGAATCTGATATCCAAATATGGGACCAAGTGTTTGGGGGGCCGCCTCTCACCAAAAACATCCCCCAAAGGGGACAAATTTACGACCACAGCAATATGGGGCTCAAATGAAAGGTTTATGGGAGTAAAGCACGAATTTGATATCAATATTCCGGAAAAGTGTCTATGGGGCCACTCCACCCCCACAACACCACCAAAATATTGTAGTATGTATTTTCTGACTATTGCAATATGAGGCTCAAATAAGAGGGTTTTTAAAGTGGAACACGAATCCGATCGAATCTAAATCGATTTAGCGATGTCCGCCCGTCTGTCAGTCTGTGTGTTGAAATCACCCTATAGTCTTTAAAAATAGAGATATTGAACTGATACTTTGCACAGATATTTTTTTTGTCCATAGACAGGTATAATACGAAGATGGGCTATATCGGACTACATATTGATATAGCCCCCATATAGACCGATCCGCCGATTTAAGGTTTTAGGCCCATAAAAGGCACATTTATTATCCGATTTTGCTGAAATTTGGGACAGTGCGTTATATTAGGCTCTTCGAGACCCTTCTTCAATTTGGCCCAGATCGGTATAGATTTAGATATAGCTGCCATATAGTCCGATCTATCGATTTAAGGTTTTCGGGCCATAAAAGGCGCATTTATTGTCCGATTTCTCGGAAATTTAGAAGAGTGAATTATGTTTAGTCCCTCGATATTTTTCTGCAATTTGGCCTAGATCGGTCCAGATTTGGATATAGCAGCCATATAGACCGGTCTGTCGATTTAAGGTTTTGGGCCCATAAAAGGCACATTTATTGTCCGATGTCGGCGAAATTTGGGACAGTGGGTTGTGTTAAGCCCTCTGATATATTTTTTCAATTTGACTCAGATCGGTCAAGAGTTTGATATAGCTGTCATATAGACCGATCTCTCGATTTAAGGTTTTCGGGCCATAAAAGGCGCACTCATTGTCCGATTTCACTGAAATTTGGGACAGTGAGTTGTGTTAGGCTCTTCGACATATTTCTGCAATTTGGCCTAAATCGGTCCAAATTTGAATTTAGCTGCCATATAGACCGATTTCTCGATTTAAGGATTTGGGCCCTTAAAAGGCGCATTTATTGCCCGATTTCGTCAGAATTTGGGACAGTCAGTTGTGTCAGGCCCTTCAATATACTTCTTCAATTTGGCTCAGATCGGTCCAGATTTTGATATAGCTGCCATATATATAGATCTGCCGATTCATAGTTTGGGGCCCATAGGTGGCGTCTTTATTGTCCGATTTCGTTGAAACTTGGCACAGTGAATTGTGTTAAGCACTTCGACATATTTTTTCAATTTGTCCCAGATCGGTCCAGATTTTGATATATCTGTCACATAGACCGATATCTCGATTTAAAGTTTTGGCCCCACAAAACACGCAATTATTTTCCGATTTTACTGAAAGTTGACAAAGTGACTTATGGTAGGTTTTTCGACATCTGTGTCCTGCATGGGTTAGATTGGCCTTTATTTGGAGATAGCTGCTAAATGACCAATTTTTTTGGCTACAAAATTGTATAGTGAGAATAAGTATTTGCGGTAATAGTTTTAACTCGGGAGTCGTTCGTTTGCTTCATAACGCTACAAACTTATACACATAAGCACCACCGCAAGATCATTTGTGTTTTTGTACAAGCCTTTCGAGTTGATTACAGGTAAATGTTTGCTTTGGATACAAACTCTTTCAGTCTCCGACTAACCACAAATCCACGGCTAAATTCATTTCTTCTATCATGGCATTTATAGTACAGCGCGCCACCCTACGGTGTGATTGTAATGCATCTCCCATTCCAACGCACTTCCTGTAAGGCGGTAATGTCGGTCTAATGTTTTTCCAATACATCCGCCAGTGAGTATACTGCACCTTCTTTCTGAAAAGTTCTTACATTTCAGGTGAAGATCCGCAGATCATAGTTCTTAATTTCTTTGCGGGGGAGTCCGTTTTTCGCCTTCTTTGTTTTTCCACAGAAATTGGTATTTTCTGCAAGGGCGGATTGCCAACCTTGCACCGCAACTATGTTTTTATAGAATGTGGACTTCAAAACCAATGTGGGTTTTGCTGCACATGAAAACCCACAACCTATAACGGGTATTTAATTCAGTTATATAGGCAGCACCGCAGATAGGTGTGTTAGATAAGGTATGGACCAAGGTAAGCTTGATCTTTGGCAAGTTAATGCCACTCAGGACTTTTGCTTGGTACTCCCCATACCCTACCTCACACAGTGGGATGGTAGTAAAAAACTGCCGTTTGAGAAAGGGGAGAGATAACATGCTAAAAATATTTCTCTCAATTTCACGTTTTCAAAATGCAAATTTTTTAAATTCTATTCAACTATGCTTCACCCAACAACAAACACTTATATTTACTAATAATGATGCCTTTCCTCTCAACTATGTTAACTCTAAATGCAACCAAACAATGTTGGCTTCAAATCCAATTTTAATAAAATTTCGCAATTAAGGCTTTTGTGTTTTATGTTGTAGTACAAACCTGTACAAATATTGTAGCTTATAAACACACACACACACACTTGAATGCTTTAATAACTTTTAATAACCACACCCTCTGGCCCCT
Source organism: Stomoxys calcitrans (assembly GCF_963082655.1). Classification (NCBI taxonomy): domain Eukaryota; kingdom Metazoa; phylum Arthropoda; class Insecta; order Diptera; family Muscidae; genus Stomoxys; species Stomoxys calcitrans. The sequence goes on from NC_081553.1 coordinate 198,540,624, forward strand.
TTATTATCATCTTCTTCCTTAGTAAATCACAACATTGGTGTAAATTCCCCCTTTAAGGCCACAATTACTTTAGCTCAGATAGGTTAAAAAAATGTAAACAAGCAACTGACCTTTTCCAAAAAGACTGCATAGCGAAGCATTTATGTTCAGAGAAGTTTGACTGGCCTTCCTGGTGAATTGCATGCCGTAGTCAATGTACCGGCAACGGCAGCCACAACAACAATGGAAAAAGCAAAAAAAAAAACAAACTTAAGGATACACTTGGACACCAACTCTTTCTCTTTCCCGCTCTCTCTCTCTCTCTCTCTCTCTCTCTCTTCATACTGATGACCTCAAATACAGGCACATAAACCGGCAAAGAGCAACAGCAACATTCAACAACAACGTGAACGTCAGCAACATCAACTTTGAACAACAAAAACAGACACAGGAGTTTCAATTTAATTGCAACATAAAATTTAATTATAGCTTACAATAAATTGAGTTTGTTTTTCGAAAGAAAAAAAAAACAAAAACGCAACCAAGAAAACTTACAAAAAACAAAGCGGTTGGAGAAAAAAATCCTCAGCCTTTTGCTCACGTCCACACAGACAAAATTATTGTAACGAAAAGTTTAAATTAAGACAGAAACGGATTTTTTTTTCCTCTCTGGTAATGAAAGGTTTCATCTAAATGCCTTACTCGATGGAAAACAATTGGTGTTAAACAGCATTTTTATGCAATAAAGGCTTTAAGTAAGAAGAGGCGCTAAAACAAAAATAAATATTAACAAAACAAGTTATAGTCCGATTCGGACCATAAACGAATGCTGAGCATTGTAGAAGAGAATTGCGCCCTCTAGAGGCTCAAGAAGTGAAGATCACAGATTGGTTTATATGGCAGCTATATCAGGTTATGAACCGATTTAAACCATACTTGGCACAGTTGTTGGAAGTAATACCGAAATGAACACATTTCGAACCGAACACTGATTTTGGTAATAAAATTCAATGATTTGCAAGCGTTGCTCGTTAGTAAGTCTATTCATGATGAAATGTCAAAGCATACTGAGCATCTTTCTCTTTGACACCATGTCTGAAATCCCACGTGATCTGTCAAATACTAATGCATGAAAATCCTAACCTCAAAAAAATCACCCTTTAAAAACAAACAATTCTAAGAAATAATTCTATAAACAAAAATACACATTCGAATTTCGAAGAACAAAAATACACACATATTTTTTTTTAGTCGTCATTGAGAGAGCAAGTTGATAAGCAGTTGTTCCATTACAGAGGCCGCATCCGCTTCACACAATATATTCCGTCAAAGCCAGCTAAGTATGGTATAAAAGTATGGTGGTTATGCGACTCACAGAGTTCTTATCCTGTGAAGGGAATGATATATTCTGGAAAACTGCCAAACCAACAACGGGAGATAAACCAAGGGTAGAACGTAGTGCTGGATCTTGTGGAAATATATTTAGATGCTGGCCGTACTATATACGCGGATAATTTCTTTACCACTCTTGACTTGGCGCGTATTTTGTTGAGGAGGAAGACCGCATATGTTGGTACAGTGCGCTACAACAAAACATTCATTCCACAGGAGTTCAAGTAGAACCCGAAGCGCACCATCAATAGTACATTATTTGGGTTCAACGAGGGGAATATATCGTTATGCTCATACGTGCCGAAAAAAATGAAGTGGTGAACGTGCTCTCCACAATGCACTATACCTACCTCGTTGACGAGCAAACTGAGAAGCGGAAGCCCTATGCCATATTAGATTACAACGCCAACAAATGCGGCGTTTATACTATGGATCAAATGCTAGGCACTTACAGCAGCAAAAGAGGAAAAAAAAAAATAAAAAAATTGAAAAAACTATTTTTATATTTAGAATTTAGTTATAAACACAATAAAACAATAAAAACAAAACAAAAAATCAAAAAAAAAAATTTATATGAAAACAAGTAAAAGCGTGCTAAGTTCGGCCGGGCCGAATCTTATATACCCTCCACCATGGATCGCATTTGTCGAGTTCTTTTCCCGGCATCTCTTCTTAGGCAAAAAAGGATATAAGAAAAGAGTTGCTCTGCTATTAAAACGATATCAAGATATGGTCCGGTTCGGACCACAATTAAATTATATGTTGGAGACCTGTGTAAAATTTCAGCCAATTCGTATAAGAATTGCGCCTATTGGGGCTCACGAAGTAAAATAGAGAGAACGATTTATATGGGATCTGCATGGGGCTATAGAACGATTCAGACCATAATAAACACGTTTGTTAATGGTCATGAGAGGATCCATCGTACAAAATTTCAGGCATATCGGATAATAATTGCGACCTCTAGGGGTCAAGAAGTCAAGATCCCAGATCGGTTTATATGGCAGCTATATCAGGTTATGAACCGATTTGAACCTTATTTGACACAGTTGTTGAAAGTAAAAATAAAATACGTCATGCAAAATTTCAGATAAATCGGATAGGAATTGCGCCCTCTAGAAGCTCAAGAAGTCAAATCCCCAGATCTCTTTATATGACAGCTATATCAGGTTATGAACCGATTTCAACCATACTTGGCACAGTTGTTGGATATCATAACGAAATACTTCGTGCAAAAACTCATTCAAATCGGATAAGAATTGTGCCCTCTAGAGGCTCAAGAAGTCAAAACCCAAGATCGGTTTATATGGCAGCTATATCAGGTTATGAACCGATTTAAACCATACTTGGCACAGTTGTTGGGTATCATAACAAAACACGTCGTGCGAAATTCCATTTCAATCGGAAAAGAATTGCGCACTCTAGAGGCTCAAGAAGTCAAGGTCCAAGATCGGTTTATATGGCAGCTATATCAGGTTATGGACCGATTTGAACCATACTTGGCACAGTTGTTGAATATCATAAGAAAGCACGTCGTGCAAAATTTCATTCAGATCGGATAAGAATTGCGCACGCCAGAGGCTCAAGAAGTCAAGACCCAAGATCGGTTTATATGGCAGCTATATCAGGTTATAGACCGATTTGAACCATACTTGGCACAGTTGTTGGATATCATAGCAAAACACGTCGTGCAAAATTTCATTCCAATCGAATAAGAATTGCGCACTCTAGAGGCTCAAGAAGTCAAGACCCAAGATCGGTTTATATGGCAGCTATATCAAAACATGGACCGATATGGCCCATTTACAATACCAACCGACCTACACTAATAAGAAGTATTTGTGCAAAATTTCAAGCGGCTAGCTTTACTCCTTCGAAAGTTAGCGTGCTTTCGACAGACAGACGGACGGACGGACGGACGGACGGACGGACAGACGGACGGACGGACGGACGGACGGACGGACGGACGGACAGACGGACAGACGGACGGACATGGCTAGATCGACATAAAATTTCACGACGATCAAGAATATATATACTTTATGGGGTCTCAGACGAATATTTCGAGTAGTTACAAACAGAATGACGAAATTAGTATACCCCCCATCTTATGGTGGAGGGTATAAAAAAACATGATTTACAAAAAACCTTTTCACACAGCCGTGAAGTTCAGAACTGTCGCTCATCGGAGGGTTAAATGAAACGCTAAGTATTTGAGATTCAAAATCTGCATTATGGACTTTTAGTATTATCTAAAAATTTCGAAGTGGAACTCGACTTCTTCCACATGATCACCGTTGGCACTTTGGCATATGTCAATACGTTGGACTTAATGACAAGCTCATCAAACTTACTCTGCAATAAACAGATTGTAATGCTATGTGGCTTGTGGCAGCGTCCTGTGGAAACCACATGTCGCCTAGGTCCACATCATTCAATTCAGGCGAAAAATTCTTAGTGGGAATGGGGCGGTAGCGTTGTCCATTCACGCTAACGTGGCAATTGGCGTCGTCAACGAAGAAGTATGGCCCAATAACGCCTCCGACGTGGAAACCGTACAAAACATAATTTTTTTTTGGTGATGAAATGTTGATTTGGGAAGCACATGACCAATAACACATATTTTGCTTATTGACGGACCCATTAAGGCAAAAATTAGCTTCGTCATTGAACATTATTTTCATATCCTGCACCACCACTGTGGTACAGGGTATTATAAGTTTGTGCATTTGTGCATGCAACGCTAAGAAGGAGAAGAGCTAGACCCATTGATAAGTATACCGATCGACTCAGAATCACTTTCTGATTCGAATTAGACATGTCCGTCTGTCGGAGGCCACCGTAGCGCAGAGGTAAGCATGTCCGCCTATGACGCTGAACGCCTGGGTTCGAATCCTGGCGAAACCAACAGACAAAATTTTCAGCCGTGGTTTTCCCCTCCTAATGCTGGCAACATTTGTGAGGTACTATTAACCTTACTTTTGATCTACGAAGTTTAGTTAAGAAGATATGGCCATTTAAAGTTTTTCTAGGGAAAAATTCATTTTTGGTGGATGTTCATCAACTTTTCGAATTTTCGGATATGATCACGAATTAACCTTACTTTTTCTCTACGAGGGTTAGTTGAGGAGATATGGCGAATTAACCTTACTTTTGCTCTACGACGCTAAGTTAAGGAGATATGGCCATTTTAAGTTTTTCTAGGGAAAATAACTTTTTTTTTTGTCGGTTTTCATCACTTTTGAATTTTTGGAAATGATCACATTAACCTTACTTTTGCTCTTCGAGGCTTATTTAAGGAGATATGGCCATTTTAAGTTTTCCTAGGGAAAAATTATTTTTTTGGTGGATTTTCATCAATTTTTAGAATTTTCGGAAGTGATCACGAATTAACCTTACTTTTGCTTTGTAAAGGAGATATGGCCATTTTAAGTTTTCATAGGGAAAAATTAATTTTTTGGTGGATTTTGATCAATTTTTCAAATTTTCGGAGGTGATCACGAATTAACCTTGCCATTTAAAGTTTTTCTAGGGAAAAATTCATTTTTAGTGGATTTTCATAAATTTTTCGAATTTTCGGATATGATCACGAATTAACCTTACTTTTGCTCTACGAGGGTTAGTTGAGGAGATATGGCGAATTAACCTTACTTTTGCTCTACGAGGCTTAGTTATGGAGATATGGCCATTTTAAGTTTTTCTAGGGAAAATAACTTTTTTTGTCGGTTTTCATCATTTTCGAATTTTTGGAAATGATCACGAATTAACCTTACATTTGCTCTACGAGGCTTAGTTAAGGAGATATTGCCATTTTAAGTTTTCCTAGGGAAAAATTATTTTTTTGGTGGATTTTCATCAATTTTTAGAATTTTCGGAAGTGATCACGAATTAACCTTACTTTTGCTTTGTAAAGGAGATATGGCCATTTTAAGTTTTCATAGGGAATAATTAATTTTTTGGTGGATTTTAATCAATTTTTAGAATTTTCGGAAGTGATCACGAATTAACCTTACTTTTGCTCTACGAGGCTTAGTTAAGGAGATATGGCCATTTTAAGTTTTCATAGGGAAAAATTAATTTTTTGGTGGATTTTGATCAATTTTTCAAATTTTCGGAGGTGATCACGAATTAACCTTGCCATTTAAAGTTTTTCTAGGGAAAAATTCATTTTTAGTGGATTTTCATAAATTTTTCGAATTTTCGGATATGATCACGAATTAACCTTACTTTTGCTCTACGAGGGTTAGTTGAGGAGATATGGCGAATTAACCTTACTTTTGCTCTACGAGGCTTAGTTAAGGAGATATGGCCATTTTAAGTTTTTCTAGGGAAAATAACTTTTTTTTGTCGGTTTTCATCATTTTCGAATTTTTGGAAATGATCACGAATTAACCTTACATTTGCTCTACGAGGCTTAGTTAAGGAGATATTGCCATTTTAAGTTTTCCTAGGGAAAAATTATTTTTTTGGTGGATTTTCATCAATTTTTCGAATTTTCGGAGGTGATCACGAATTAACCTTACTTTTGCTCTACGAGGCTTAGCACTGCGACACGCCGTTCGGACTCGGCAATAAAGAGGAGGCCACTTATCATTGAGCTTGAATTTGAATCGGACAGCACTCATTGATATGTGAGAAGATTGTCCCTGTTCCTTAGTAGAAAGCTCATAAGCAAAATTTGGATTTGGATTTTTGTCTGTGAGTCTAGGTATTCTTGTAATCAAGGTACAGATCTCATTTGTTGTTCAAGGAAGAACGCTATAGATTTTGGTAAAGATTTCATCAAAATCGGTTCAGATTTAGATATAGCTTCCATATATATGTTTTGCCCGATTTGCACTTTAACGGCCGTAGTTACCACAGCTTTCAACCGATCTGTATGAAATTTGGCGTGGATTGTTTTGTTACTGATCTTAACATATCTGCGACATTTCATCAATATCGGTAGAGTTTTGGTTATATATAGTGGAAGTAGTAACAACAATTTTGAAATGTTCTGTTCGAAAAAAGTCGGTACAGATTAAGATGTAGCTCTCATATACTTGTATCTATTGCCCGAATTTATAATTGTAGGGTAGGTGTAGGGTATCGAGACCATCGTAGCGCAGAGGTTAGCATGCCCGCCTATGACGCCAAACGCCTGGGTTCGAATCCTGGCGAGACCATCAGAAAAATGTTCAGTGGTGCTTTTCCCCTCCTAATGCTGGCAACATTTGTGAGGTACTATGCCATGTAAAACTTCTCTTCAAAGAGGTGTTGCACTGCGTCACGCCGTTCGGACTCGGCTATAAAAATGAGGCCCCTTATCATTGAGCTTAAACTTGAATCGGAGTGCACTCAGTGGCATGTGAGAAGTTTGCCTCTGTTCCTTAGTGCAATGATCATGTGGCAAATTTTGCATTTACATTTGCAGGTGTAGGGTATTATATAGTCGGCGCTGCCCTACTTTTGCCTTTCCTTACTGGTTTGATTTGCAGACGTTGTTCGTTCGTCTATTTTACTATAATGGAAATGTTGAGTTTAATGAAAAAAATTACAATGACAGTTCGATGATTAGTGTAGGAGTTCGTTCACAAATTAAATTCAAAGTGGTCAAGTCCCTAATAAAAAACCCTTTATTAAGATCCCCTTAGGTTAAGTTAGGTTATGGACATAGACATACATCTAAGCCAGTTATCGGCTTGTGGTGCGATCTATAAACCAAAGAGTAACCTCGAAAAATAAAATTTAAAGTTTGGAATTCCGTGCTACTTACAAAATCCCTAATTGTTCTCCATACGACTACTCTAGGAGGGTTCATATCTGGTATTGTTTCTCCACTTAAGTTCCGCACTCATCATCTTCCCCATATGCTCTTCACATACTCTTACTTGCCGCACTGATTTTGCATAAAGGGGCACGTAGTTCTATGTGTCCCGTTTTAATACCCAAAGCCATATTGACCTCCTTCTTACTTCCTTTCAGTAAAAGACTTGTCCTCTCACGATCCACATCACCTCATAGGATTTTCGAAAACCTACCGATAGTTTCGTTGTTCCACAGTATTAAATGCGCGTTCGTCTCCCACTCCCATAACTCGTACTGCGTCGACCCGAAAGGTTTGGGGTTAACCAAGTTTATTGACGGCAGTCCTCTGGCTGTCACTGTCAAATCGTCTTTCGCCCTTTCATTCCCCCTTACTCCGTTATGGCCCAGCACCCAAACGATGCGGATTGTGCCATCCACAGAGAAGGCGTTAATCTCCTTCTTCACCGCAAGACTGTTCGCGACCTTAGTTGCTCTCATCCTCAATCCCCTCTCCCATCGTCTTAAGTCGGTCGGATATCTAGAATAGTCTCCAGGGCCCTACTGGGAGTGAACCTGTTGTATGGTTCTTATATTGCACTTTTTCTCCAACGCAGTCCATTAAACAACTAAAACGTAGGAAAGTATTGGGCTCAGAACGCACCTGTAGAGCCAGTGGAATATCCTCGGATTCAGGCCCCAGTTAAAACCTAGGGCCCGTTTACATAGTGCCCAACATCTGTGAGCCTTCTCAGTACACTCCTGAATGTGACACTTTCAATTAAGTTTCCTATCCAAGATGACTCCTAAATATTTGACTTTGTCAGATATCGAAATCGTTTTATTGAAGAAATGTGGAGCGTCAAATTGGCCCACCTTCGTCAAGGTTAGTATTGGTCTCAGAACGCACCTGCAGAGCCAGTGGACTATCCTTGGATTCAGGTCCCACTTAGAGCCTACGGCTAGTCTACATAGTGCCCAACATCTGTGAGCATTCTCAGTACGCTCCTGAATGTGACACTTCCAATTAAGTTTTCTATCCAATTTAACTCCTAAATATTTGACCTTGTCAGATATCGAAATCGTTTTACTGAGGAAACGTGGAGCGTCAAATTGGCCCACCTTCGTTTTCCTCGTGAACAGGCATATTTCAGTCTTCTCTGCATAGCAGACGATGTAACATGCCCCCTATGGCGTGCTCTGTGCCACTCTCTCCCTCATATTTATGTCATGGGACCCGCAATTTATCCACCTGTTTCTTAGCCTATGCTTCATCCCGATCCACCAGGTACTGGTCAAAGGATTGGATCAATGGGTCCGCACATTGTTAAACGACCCCTCGATATCAATGCATATTGCCAATGTGTACGTCTTGATATCAAAGAATTCTTCTATTTGATGCACAATCTCGTGCAGGACAGTCTCCGCCGACCTTCCCTTGACATAGGCATGCTGTTTGTATTTAAGCAGTTTGTTGGATGTCCTACTCTTTATCATGATGTCTACAATACGTGCCATGGTTTTGAGTAGAAAGGACATAAGGCTTTTAGGACTTTAGACCTTTGGTGCCGCATAGCTTGCCTTGCCGGTCTTGGGTAGAAATACCACCATTGCCTTCTGCCAGGATTACGGAGTATATGCAAGTCCTAGGCACGCTGTGAAAATATAGGCCAGATGAGGCGCCAGATAGTCGGTCTCCTTCTGTAGTGACGCCGGAAATATTCCATCAGATTCGGGTGACTTAAATGGTTTGAAGCTCCTCAAGGCTTCCTTGACCATAGATTTCGTTATGATAAGCCTTATTATTCCAATATTCCTATGTCTCAGTGAGTCCCGCAGTATCCTTTGGAAAATGTGTTTTCATCAACATGTCTTCCATTGTCTCTGCTCTCACTCCCATGTCGTCTCTGAACGTTGCAGTTTGGATATGGGTTTTTGTAAGAAACCTGTTCATGTAGGCGGCGTCATTAATGCTATCGACCTGTTCATAGAAAAGCTTCCAGGAGGCACTTTCGGCGGCTCTGGTAATTTTATTGTATTCCCTGAGCCGTGTATACTTGCGCCTTTTTACGACGTGCTCTGTTATAAAGTCTGCTGAGCTCTTTCCCAATGTTGCGAATCTTCACGATCATCCAGGGATTTTCTTGGGCTGATTTCCTTTCTCGAAGAGAGCAACTATCTCCGAAAGACTCCATTAGTGCAGTCGTAATCCTGTTGACATTATCGTCAATGTCTTCTATGGTTGGACAATTTAAAAAATCTTGCCCAAGTCTTCTTCTGAGTAGTCTTCCGAATTTTGTGTAGTTGGTTTTGCAACTTATTACGGAAGCTCGGATCGAATTCGGCACTGACCGTGCTACTCTAAACCACGGCATTAAGTTTACATATTCTTTGATCGACATGACATTTTAAATGAGCAAGCGAAGTCTGTCTATTTATCTAACTGGGTTTTTGTCTATCTGCCTATCTCTCTAACAAGTCGCTCGTCTCTCAATGCCAAGTAGGTTCTGCATCCGTCTGTAGACGTTTTATTTAACTTATATCCCATTTATCCTTGTTTTTAAAAATCACTTATCACATTTTGCCTTTTACAATCCTCATTATTGCGAATGAGTGCACAAATTTCCCTTTAAAATGCTCCGTATTCCATTGCAATTAAGATGAATAGCAAAGAAATTAAAAATATGGGAAATGTTTTTGTGTGAAATTAGTCGAGAGAAGAAGAACTAAATAAACACATTAGCATTGATGTGACATTTTAAGGAATTCTAATATAATTGTCTTAACTTTTCATTAACTACTAAAAGCAAAAATATGTTACTTGACTATTTATTTATAATTCATTAAAGATCAATGCCACTGCCTAATCAAGTTTAAATAAATTAAGAAAATAATATTGCTTTTCTCAGAAATCCATGGTAAGGCCAGAAGTATAGAAATGATACTCAAGCCAACAATGGGCAAACATAGCAAACTTGTAGTCAGCAGGAAGGCTCCAAACGAAAGAGAGGCATAGGGAAAAAAGGGGAGAGAAATTGTTTGACGTGACTTTAAATGTTAAAAAAAAAAAAACAAATCGGGAGATCGGATTATATGGGAGCTATATCAGGTTATAGACCATTCTTGACACAGTTGTCAGAAGTCCTAACGGATTACTATCTACAACAGTTAAGCCAAATCAACATAAATTTTGGCTTCCAGGGACTCAAGAAGTCAAATCAGGAGATCGAATTATATGGGAGCTGTATCTAAGTCTGAACCGATATGACCTATTTCCAATTCCCAACGACCTACACCAGTAGTAAGTATCTGTGCAAAATTTCAAGCGGCTAGCTCTATCGTGATTTCGACAGACGGGCGGACGGATATGGATAGATCGATCCAGAACGACGAGACCATCAAGAATATATATATATACTTTATGGGGTTTTAGATGAATATTTGTAGGTGTTACAAATAGAATGACTAGATTAGTATACCCCCATCCTATGGTGATGAGTATAAAAACAAGTAAAAACGCATGAAGTTCTGCCGTGTCCAACTTTGGATACCGGTCACCATGGATATATTTCATATCTTACTGAATGAGCTCTAACCATTCAAATATGAGGCGATCTCGATCTTATTTATTTTGGGCATAGAAGGACCTTATAAATGCCATAGTTTTCAATTTCACCGAAATTGGGCAATAAATCCTGTATATTTTGGATTTAAATCTTAAATCGGAAGGTTTGTCTATATGACATACAAGCCGAACCGGGGCCGCTCCGCTGCACCTTCTTTAACTCTCTAATATCTTTTTAGGGTGGGGACACTTCGACCTGAAAGCGGATATCGAATTCGTGCCATTGTAGACTATGACACTGAACGCGTTCGAATCCTGGCGAGGACATCGGACATAGCAGTGGTTGGCCACATTTGCGAGGTACAATGCCATGCATGGTCATTTAAAACATTTTCCCCAAAGAAATGTCTCACTGCGGGACGCCGTACGGATTCGGCTATATAAAAAGTTCCCTTATCATTGAGTTTAAACTGGAATGGGAAAGCACTCATGGATGTGTGAGAAGTTTGCCCCTGCTCGGTTTCTGGTGTATTTAAATATTAGGGTAATTGGGGATTAGGGATGGCACCTCAGAGATTTCGACTTAAATATGGATATCAAATTCAAGCTACACTTCCAAATCCCTTTAATTTGAGCCCCATATTGCCATGGCTGGAAAATATGAACTATTTGGAGGGTGTTTTTGGGGCTGGGGCGGCCACCGGCACTTTGCACTGAAAATAGATATCAAATTCTTTCTTTATTCCCAACGGAAATGAAATTTAGGGGGTTCTTTAAGGCGTACCCCAAAACACTTGGCTCCAAAATTGGATATTAAATTCGATTTGTAACTCTCCTTTGAGTTTCATATTGTCATAATGGGTCAAAAACCCCATTTGACGTATTTTTTGGAGGAAAAGCGCCACCTAGACTTGAACGCAAAATTAAAAATCATATTCGTTATCTACTCCCAAATACATTTCATTTAAGTCCCATGTAGCCAAGGTATGCACATTTGGGGGAATTGGGGGGTGGGCGACCTCCCATTACTTGGACCTAATGTTTTATGCCATATTTGTAATCTACTGCCTAATACTTTTCATTTAAGTGGCATACTGATATGAACTTCGAATATATCTGTTTAGAGTAGTTTTGGGGTTGGGGGGCCCGCTGAGTACTTGGACCCAAATTTTAATACTATGTTGGTTTTCTGGTCTCCAATACCTTTCATTTGATACCCTTGTTGTGCCCATCGGACCACTTTCCGATATGGAAGGCGTTTTTGGGGTTCGGAAGGTCCGCCTTCACCTGATATCTAAATTTATGTAGCCTATATTTCCTTCCAGACAAACGTACACAATCTATGAAAATTTTAAGAAAATCGGTTCAGCCAAGTATCATATAGTCAAAATGGGTCTAATAGCGTTTTTGAGGAGTGGCGTGACCTGTAATACTTCGATCTGATTTTGTATGCCAGATTCGAAATCTACTCCCGAATACCTCTCATTTGAGCCCCATATCGAAATGAACGTCCAATATGTCTGTATGGGAAAGATTTGGGTTTGGGGCGGTCCGATGGTTACTTAGACTCAAATTTTAATACCATATTCGTATTCTACTCTCCAATACCTTTCATTTGATACCTATATTGTCCCGATCGGCCCACTGTTGAATTTGGGTTGTTTTTTTTGGCTAAGGGGGGAGGGTCAGTCCCCCTTCCGATACCGAAAAACTATATATACCCTATGTTTCGTTCCAGACCAAACTTCACAATCTGAGAAAATTTCAAGGTAATCGGTTCAGCCGTTTTTGAGTCCATACGGAACAAACAAACTGACAAACAATCAAACATACAAACACAAACACAGCAATAAATGATGGTTTTATGAGCAAAACACCCTAAAACGTTTAGCGACAGCTTTCCTTTAGCGCTGAGGTAAGCTCGCCAGGGCCGAGGATTCGTCACAGAAATTTATTGATTGTGAGAAAGAAAGAGAAAAAAGAGAGATGGCTAGTTTTAAACTAAATTTTTATTGGTATGAGATGACTTAAGGCTACTTATTTTTAGGAGAACATATAGAACAACTGGGTAGACGTTCATCCTGGGATGCCCGGAAATTGGTGATAGAGACCATGGTAAGTATTCTATCTCGGAGGGCCCCTCTCAGTAGGTTCACGGTGGAACTCTCGGGGATGTTGGGAATAGAGTCCTTTAGTAGGACTCGGAAAGGGAGCGGGGTTCCATGACTCGGCGAATGTCAATTCAAGGAGCGGAAACCAAGGAAACGTGGGGTCAATCTGTGGGCATTAGAGTTCAATGCTACAACGCGAGACCTTAATAAGTACTCGCGCAAGGACAAGGAGGAAAACTACGGCAAGAGACCTTGGTAAGTACTCAAGCAAGGACAATGAGGAAAACTACAGCAAGAGACCTTGGTTAGTACTCAAGCCAGGACAATGCGGGGAACTATTGTAAGGATTTTACAGAATAGCCAGGACACCGTGGAGAGTACTCCAGAAGGATAAGGCAGCATTCTGCGGGATAGCCAGGAGACCGTGGATAGTACACCAGCAAGGATACGAAAAAATTCTACAGAAGAGGCAGGAGACCGTAGTAAGTACTCCCGTAAGGATATGAAAGAATTCTACAGGAGAGGCAGGAGACCGAGGTAAGTACTTCAGTGAGGATATGAAAGGGATTCTACCGTGTAAGTACTCCCGTAAGGACACGCAATGATTTTACAGGATAGGTGGGAGACCGTGGTAAGTACTCCAGTGAGGATATGAAAGGGATTCTACCGTGTAAGTACTCCCATAAGGATACGCAAGGATTTTACAGGATAGGTGGGAGACAGTGGTAAGTACTCCAGTGAGGATATGAAAGGGATTCTACCGTGTAAGTACTCCCGTAAGGATACGCAAGGATTTTACAGGATAGGTGGGAAACAGTGGTAAGTACTCCAGTGAGGATATGAAAGGGATTCTACCGTGTAAGTACTCCCGTAAGGATACGCAAGAATTTTACAGGATAGGTGGGAGACCGTGGTAGGTACTCCAGTGAGGATATGAATGGATTCTACAGGATAGGCAGGATACCGTGTTAAGTACTCCCGTTAGGATACAAAGGATTCTACAGGATAGACAGGAGACCGTGGTAAGTACTTCAGTGAGGATATGAAAGGATACTTCAGGATAGGCAGGAGACCTTGGTAAGTACTCCAGTGAGAATATGAATGGATTCTACAGCATAGACAGGATACCGTGGTAAGTACTTCAGTGAGGATATGAAAGTGATTCTACAGGATAGGCAGCAGACCGTGGTAGGCCGTCCAGTGAGGATATCAATGGATTCTACAGGATAGGCAGGAGATCATGGTAAGTACTCCCGTAAGGATACGGAAGGATTCTACAGGATAGACAGGAGACCGTGGTAAGTACTTCAGTGAGGATATGAAAGGATACTTCAGGATAGGCAGGAGACCTTGGTAAGTACTCCAGTGAGAATATGAATGTATTCTACAGCATAGACAGGATACCGTGGTAAGTACATCAGTGAGGATATGAAAGTGATTCTACAGGATAGGCAGGAGACCGTGGTAGACCCTCCAGTGAGGATATCAATGGATTCTACAGGATAGGCAGGAGATCATGGTAAGTACTCCCGTAAGGATACGCAAGGATTCTACAGGATAGACAGGAGACCGTGGTAAGTACTTCAGTGAGGATATGAAAGGATACTTCAGGAAAGGCAGGAGACCTTGGTAAGTACTCCAGTGAGAATATGAATGGATTCTACAGCATAGACAAGATACCGTGGTAAGTACTCCAGTGAGGATATGAAAGTGATTCTACAGGATAGGCAGCAGACCATGGTAGACCCTCCAGTGAGGATATCAATGAATTCTAAAGGATAGGCAGGAGATCATGGTTAGTACTCCCGTAAGGATACGCAAGGATTCTACAGGATAGACAGGATAACGTGGTAAGTACTTAAGTGAGGATATGAGAGGATACTACAGGATAGGATAGTATACCGTAAGGATACGCAAGGATTCTACGGGATGGACTGGAGATCGTGGCAAGTACTCCCGTCAGGATATGAAAGTGTTTCGACAGGATAGATATTCTACATTCAGGATAAGGAAAGGATCATAGGCTACTTGTTATGAAGACCTGTGTAAGTATTCCAAGGATACTGTCAGAGTATTAGTACTTACCAATGTTCACCGGTTCGTTGCTACGCACTGACTGTCCCCATTTGGTATCCCCCCTTTTATACTCATCGCCAGCCACGTGTTGTGTGGGCGCCACGCAAACAGTTGCTGACTGGCGTTACAACAACAACATCACATTTTTCATCCGATTTCGTTGAAATTTGGCACAGTGATTTCTGGTAGACCCCTTCCCATTTCTGTGAAGTGCTGTTCAGATCGGACTATATTTGGATATAGCTGCTCTATAGACGACCGACCGATGTCCCGATATAAGGTATTGAGGTCATTTATCATCCATTTATTACCCGAATTCGATGAAATTTGGCACAGTGTGTTCCAGTAAATCCCTACCCATTTCTGTCAAATGTGGTCCAGATCGGACCATATTTGGATATAGCTGTCATAAAGACTGATCTCCCGATATAGTGTAATGAGCCAACAAAAGGAGCTGTTTTCATCCTATTTCGATGGGACCATATTTGGCAGCTATATCCAAATATGATCCGATCTGGACAATATTCAACAAAACGGTTTAGAGAGGTACGCGTCTACGCATCCCGCATATCCCGTGATGGAATAATCAGCGTATTACGTTCCGTACACAAAAAAGAAGACAAGAACAACTAATGTGCCAACTTGAGAGGAATAAGTCTCCTTCCCCTCACATACAAGATACTCTCGGTGAACCTCTTAAACCTTAAGTCAGCGAATGAGCAACCAAGGATGGATAATTTGCTTAGGAAATACAGTTACGACATTTAAGACGGCTTAGAACTTTTAATTCCATGGTAAAAATATGATCTTTGCTTTTGACTTTTTTCATTTTTTTTTCTTAATACTCGTATCAACATTTGTTGTGTAAAGAGGCGGAAGGAAAAATTTGTTACAAAAATATAACCATTTTTATTGTGCAAATACACATGTGGAAGTCAGTCACGTTGCATAATGGCATAAATAAGCACTGCATGCTGGGACATGGCTTCAATGTGCGAGATGCTTTCATTCTCTTACTATGTATCTATTTTTCATCTCTTCATTTCCATTGGCTGCAGCTAATGGATTTGTTGGTGCACTACCCACGTAGACAGTGAAAGTTTTTGTTTTGCTTACGTTTGGTTTCAGCAATTCAACACCACCATAGCACATTTGCATTCAGGGAATTTCATTGCCACTTATTTTTAATGCTCTGCTTCATATGCAAGTGTTTGTCTTTTAGCCATTCTTTTTGTGTGAGAGTTTTAAAATGGTGGTGCTTTTGTTTTAATGGTACTTTTGGGTGTCAAGGCCTAGTTAAAATTGAACATATGGTAATGGAAAATTTAGAAAATTAGAATTTAGAAAATGAAATTGGGGAAGCGCTGAAGGTGTAATAGTTATTAGGACTATGCATCGTTGGACAGTTACTTGCATAGCCAAGAAGATTATATAGGTCTGCCGAAAGCGGCAAAATATGTTGAGTGCCAATCTTACTATCTGAGAGCTTTCCAGACTTTGGGGTAATGTAAATGACTGAATGTCTAGCAGGTCTATTGGTCCGAAGTGAACCATATTTGGCACAAATAATAAGATACCCCATTCTAATTTTTATCCTAATCAGATAACAAATTCGTATTTTGAAGGCTTAATATTTTTATCTCCCGATTAAACAATCTGGAAATAAAAATATTATTAAACATAATTTTTATTATACCCATCATCGTAGGATAGAGGGTATATTCATTTAGGCATTCCTTTTGCAACACATCGAAATATGTATTTCCGACCCTACAAGGTATATATATTTCGGATCGTCGTAAAATTCCAAGACGATTTAAAGATGTCCGTGTCCGTCTGTCCGTCCGTCCGTCCGTCTGTTGTTATCACTCTACAGGCTTCAAAAATTGAAATATTGAGCTGAAACTTGGCACAGATACGTCTTTTTGGTGCACGCTGGTTAAGTTCTTGAACGGGCCAAATCGGACCATATTTGGATATAGCTGCTATATAGACCGATCTTCCGATAAAGGGTCCAATGCCCATAAAAACTTAATTTTTCATTCGATTTTGTTGAAAATTTAAACAGTGAGTAGTTTTAGGCCTCCCGACATCTGACCTAAATATGGTTCAGATCGGACTTTATATAGATATAGCCGCCATATAGACAGATCTTCCGATACCGGGTCTGAAGCCCATAAAAGCTTTATTTTTTAACCGATTTCGCTGAAATTTGAAACAGTGAGTAGTTTTAGGTATCCTAACATGGGATCCAAATATGATTCAGATCGGTCTATATTAAGATACAGCTGCCATATAGACCGATCTGCCGATAAAGGGTCTGAAGCCCATATAAGCTTTATTATACCCACCACCGAAGGATGGGGGTATATTCATTTTGTCATTCCGTTTGCAACACATCGAAATATCCATTTCCGACCCTATAAAGCATATATATTTTTGATCAGCGTAAAAATCTAAGACGATCTAGACATGTCCGTCCGTCTGTCTGTTGAAATCACGCTACAGCCTTTAAAAATAGAGATATTGAGCTGAAACTTTGCACAGATTCTTTTTTTGTCCATAAGCAGGTTAAGTTCGAAGATGGGCTATATCGGACTATATCTTGATATAGCCCCCATATAGACCGATCCGCCGATTTAGGGTCTTAGGCCAATAAAAGCCACATTTATTATCCGATTTTGGTGAAATTTGGTACAGTGAGTTGTGTTAGACCCATCGACATCCTCCGTCAATTTCACTTAGATCGGTCTAGATTTGGATATAGCTGCCATATAGACCGATATGCCAATTTAGGGTCTTAGGCCCATAAAAGCCACATTTATTATCCGATTTTGCTGAAATTTGGGACAGTGAGTTGTGTTAAGCCCTTCGACATCCTCCGTCAATATGGCTCAGATCGGTTCAGATTTGGATATAGCTGCCATATAGACCGTTCCTCAAATTTAGGGTATTAGGCCGATAAAAGCCACATTTATTATCCGATTTTGCTACAATTAGAGACAGTGAGTTGTGTTAGGCCCATCGACATCCTCCGTTAATTTTACTCAGATCGGTCTAGATTTGGATATAGCTGCCATATAGACCGATATGCCAATTTAGGGTCTTAGGCCCATAAAAGCCACATTTATTATCCGATTTTGCTGAAATTTGGGACAGTGAGTTGTGTTAGGCCCTCCGATGTCCTCCGTCAATTTGGCTCAGATCGGTCGAGATTTGGATATAGCTGCCATATAGACCGATCCTCCGATTTAGGGTCTAAGGCCCATAAAAGCCACATTTATTATCCCATCTTGCTGAAATTTGGGACAGTGAGTTGTGTTATGCCCTTCGACATCTTTCTTTAATTTGGCCCTGATCGGTTCAGATTTGGATATAGCTGCCATATAGACCGATTTCTTGATTTATGGTTTTGGGCCCATAAAATGCTTATTTATTATCCGATGTCGCCGAAATTTGGGACAGTGAGTTAAGTTAAACCCCTTGACATACTTCTGCAATATCGCATAGATCGGTTCAGATTTGGATATAGCTGCCATATTGACCGATATCTACGTTTTAGGTTTTGGGGCCATAAAAGACGCATTTATTGTCCGATGTCGCTGAAATTTGAGACAGTGAGTTTGGTTAGGCTCTTCGAAGTCCTTCTTCAATTTTGCCCAGATCGGTCGAGATTTGAATATAGCTGCCATATAGACCGATATCGCGATTTAAGGTATTGGCCCCATAAAAGGCGCAGTTATAATCCGATTTCACTGAAATTTGACACAGTGACTTATGTTAGGCTTTTCGACATCCGTGTCGTATATGGTTCAGATCGGTTTATTTTTAGATATAGCTAGTGTACTTTTAGTATTTGGTCCAAATCGGAACATATTTTGATACAACTGATATGGGACATAAGGTATGAAATTTCCACCGAATTTTGATGAAAGGTGGTTTGCATATATTCCCGAGGTGGTGGGTATCCAAAGTTCGGCCCGGCTGAACTTAACGCCTTTTTACTTGTTTTTTTATCCGATTTCGCTGAAATTTAAAACAGTAAGTAGCTTTAGGCCTACCAATATCCGACCAAAATATGATTCAGATCGGACTTTATTTAGTTATAGCTGCCATATAGACCGATCTCCCCATTAAGGGTCTGAAGCCCATAAAATCCATATTTATTACCCGATTTCGCTAAAATTTGAAACCGTGGGTAGCTTTAGGTCCCAACATTCGCCCCAAATATGGTTTGGTTCGGACTATATTTAGATATAGCAGCCATATAGACCGATCTCCCGATAAAGGGTCTGAAGCCCATAAAAGCATAATTTTTTATCCAATATCAAAGAAATTTTATACAGTGAGTAGTTTTAGGCCACCCGCCATCCGACCCAAATATGGTAAAAATAGGACTGTATTTCGATTAGCTGTCATATAGGCTGATATGCCGGTTAAGGGTCTGTAGCTCAAAAAAGCTTTATTTATTACCCGATTTAGCTGAAATTTGAAATACAAAATTCAACGGTGACTTATATATTGAAGACCACTCAATGCCCTACCGAATTTCAATCCAATTTTCATTGGATTGTGACGAAAGGGGACTTACATATACACCCGAGGTGGTGGGCATCCAAAGTTCGGCCCGGCCGAACTTAACAAGCTTTTACATGTTTTATGGAAATTTCCACTTTGTTAAAAATGTACAGATTTTAAAGAATGTCTTAATACTTTACGACTTACCCTTATACCCAAAGCAATCGCAAATTTGTATTATTTAATTTCATGCCAAAGAAATCCAAGTTATCATGGTTTCTTTTGAATGTTTTACATGCCACTTTCCATAATTTGTGTTTGAATGAATGATATTTGCCCTTTTCTTGGGAGACTTGCTTGATACACCGTTAATGTTTCAAAATCCCTTCTGAATACTAAGTAGGCTTATGGCATTGCTGGCCCTTCCACATTCATTTCGGTAGTCATGCCTCCAAAATATTTTCGTGTTTCAAATGAACAATGAATCGCACGAAACAATTGTACATAGAATTTGCAACAGTTTTCTACATCATCATGTTCGGGCCATAAAATGTGATTTCGCCAATGTTGTGCTGCTTCTTCTTCTTGCTGCCACTTGTTGAGATGAACACATCCTAAGGCCTTCAACTTCAACGGAAAGAAGAATTTATAAATCTTTAGAATTAATTTCACTTAGACATGATATTTAAAGAGGCTGGGAAAAGACAGACTACAAAGAGGACAGCAGAATCGCATTGTGAGCAGAGGGATATATGAATGAATTGGTTAATTTATATGAAGCGGAAAATTTGTGATTTTTGATCTTTATGGAATGGGCTAGAGAAAAATCGCAAATTATGCAATGGGAGAAACACAATGAAGAGAGAGGAAATCTTAGGAAGAGTGGTGCCACTAAGTAAGGAAACTTATGGTGACAACATCAAACTAATGTTGTTGTGATGAACTGCTGCCTGATGTAGACAATAAGGCCAATTCTACAGTGTCGGAAAAGCTTAACTCTCGTCATGCTGATTAATCTCCGTCATTGCAAATGCCAATTCTACGTCGTTGTTCTTTTTCAAGAATCTTGGGTGTGAAGATATGGCCTTACCTTTGTAGAGGAGAATATAAGCGGAGAAATATACGAATGGGAATCCAAGCAAATTTAGTCACATCTTCTGTGGTCATACTAGTTTTGTGATATTTTCAGAACACATTTTATACGACTATGCCTATGTAAACTGACAAAGTAAAAAGCCTGTGGGTTAGTTAAAACATGACTGATGAAGACCCAACGCTACACCTGTAGTCGATTACCTTGCAACTATCCTCAATCTTTCTTTAAGTATTCTTATAGTATGGGGATAACCCGACCTTTACAACAAGTAACAGGCAGGAGGTACATGATATGACCTTTGTATCGGAGGATGTAAGCGCAAGAATATGCGACTAGGAAGTTTTGGATGACCACAGCTTCTTTGATCCTCGTTACATTACTTTCAGCCTTGAAGAATGTACTGTAGTAGTGGTCCTCCGGCTAAACAGAAGAAAGGCGGATTGGGATAAACTTAGACACAAATCCTGTACGTCTATCCTTTCTAGTGAGCGTCCCGGTAGCCGAGCTGGTAGCGTGCTTGGATTACCAGTGCTGGGGTCGCGGGTTCGATTCCCGCCAGAAGCCTTGGTCTGTCGCTACTGCGGTACCACAATGGACTTAAAATTGTCTAAGTAAATCTGTAAAGGACTGCCACTCTTACCTGACCTAACCTATCCCTTCTAGACCATAAAAGGAAGTGGAAACTGCGAAGGTTATAGACAAAATGGTCAAGCAGATCACGAAGGCGCTGAATGACTCGGTTGTGTCACCATGTCACAGTACCAAGCCAAGGGGCAAACAGCGACCGCCATGGTGGATGCCAGAAGGTCTAAGTCTAAGGAAGGACTGCAGAAAACTCTTTAACAGAGCGAAAGCCACAAGAGCACCACATGATTGGAATATGTATAAGGCTGAGCTAAGAAAATATGAGGGCGAGCTAAGAAAGGCCAAGAACAAATATTTGGTGGAATTCTGTAGCTCCGTGGATGATACGTCTAAGGTCTCTAGGCTAAGGAAAATTCTGTCCTCGAGAGAATATATGAACAATGGCTAGTGAGGAAACACTAGAACTACTAAAGGGTGATTTTTTTTAGGTTAGGATTTTCATGCATTAGTATTTGACAGATCACGTGGGATTTCAGACATGGTGTCAAAGAGAAAGATGCTCAGTATGCTTTGACATTTCATCATGAATAGACTTACTAACGAGCAACGCTTGCAAATCATTGAATTTTATTACCAAAATCAGTGTTCGGTTCGAAATGTGTTCATTCACCGTAACGTTGCGTCCAACAGCATCTTTGAAAAAATACGGTCCAATGATTCCACCAGCGTACAAACCACACCAAACAGTGCATTTTTCGGGATGCATGGGCAGTTCTTGAACGGCTTCTGGTTGCTCTTCACTCCAAATGCGGCAATTTTGCTTATTTACGTAGCCATTCAACCAGAAATGAGCCTCATCGCTGAACAAAATTTGTCAAAATTTGAACACATTTCGAACCGAACACTGATTTTGGTAATAAAATTCAATGATTTGCAAGCGTTGCTCGTTAGCAAGTCTATTCATGATGAAATGTCAAAGCATACTGAGCATCTTTCTCTTTGACACCATGTCTGAAATCCCACGTGATCTGTCAAATACTAATGCATGAAAATCCTAACCTCAAAAAAATCACCCTTTATTACAATCTCTGCTTGATAGACTGGTTCCTTGGCTTAGGGAGATATACTATGCTTGTATCAGCATGTCATATATAGCTGTGGAATGGAGGGACACGTAGGTAATTTTCACTCCGACAGCAGGAAAAACCTACCACACGAAGGCCTTTATGCTGAAGACTCTTGAAAGGTTGATAGTAATATATCTTAGGGCAAAGATCCCTGGAGATCGTCTGTCGCGGCAGTAGCATGCGTATAGTAAAGGCAAATCCACTGAAACAGCCCTTCAAGACTTAGTTTGCTACATAGAGGGTTCTCTCGCAGTCAAGAAATATACAAAGGTAGCATTTCTTGAGTTTCTAGGTATCACCACTACTGTAAGAAAGTTTATTAATAACTTACTTACTAAAAGATGCATAACGGCAGGCTTGGGTTCTGTGGATCTAAAAGGATGGCTCAGCAGAGGAACACCTTATGGAGGTGTACCGCTTCCCCTACTTCGGAAAATAGCCATTAACAATATATTATTGTCTCTGGAAGAAAAAAGAATAAAAGTGGTCGCGTAAGCTGATGACGGTTAGGGGAAGTTTCCTTGCACTCTAAGAGATATACTTCCAGAAGCTCTACGTGCAAAAGCAAAGTGGGCTACCGAAAGTGGTCTGGGTATAGATCCGTGCAAGACAGAAATAGTTCTTTTCAGCAGGAGATACAAGTTGCCTACAGCGGCACCTGTCTCCTTGGGAGGAAAGAATGTTCCATTTACAGAAGGCGCAAAATACCTGGGTGTTTTGCTGGGCAGGAATATGAACTTCAAATGCATTATTTTAAAAAGGGCAAGAAATGCAACTCTTGCCCTATACACCTGTAAGAGAGCCATTGGCAAAAATTAGCGGTTTAGACCGCATTGGATACATACTGCAGTTGTCAGACCTATAATGCTATATGGTGTTGTGGTTGGTGGATGGCACTTCAAAAGTCCACCTAATGTTCAATACTCAACCGGATCCAAAGGATGGCTTGTTTTGCGCACCACAGCCGCACTGAGGGCGACACCATCTGATGCACTGAATGTTATGCTATATCTTATGCCTTTATCCTTTTTATACCCTCCACCATAGGATGGGGGTATACTAAATTCGTCATTTTGTTTGTAAAACCTCGAAATATGCATCTGAGACCCCTTAAAGTATGCATATTCTTGATCGCCATGTCATTTTAAGTCGACATAGCCATGACTGTCTGTCCGTCCGTCCGTCTGTCTGTCCGTCCGTCTGTCTGTCGAAAGTACGCTAACTTTCGAACGAGTAAAGCTAGCCGCTTGAAATTTTGCACAAATACTTTCTATTAGTGTATGTCGGTTGGGATTGTAAATGGGCCAAATCGGTCCATGTTTTGATATAGCTGCCATATAAACCGATCTAGGGGCTTGACTTCTTGAGCCTCTAGAGGGCACAGTTTTCGTACAATATGACCGAAATTTTGCACGTAGTGTTTTGGTATCACTTCCAACAACTGCGCTTAGTATGGTTCAAATCAGTCCATTTTTTGATATAGCTGCCATACAAACCGATCTTGGGTCTTGATATCTTGAGCCTCTAGAGGGCGCAATTCTCGTCCGATTTGACTGAAATTTTGCACGTAGTGTTTTGGTGTCACTTCCAATAACTGTGCTTAGTATGTTTGAAATCGGTCCATATTTTGATATAGCTGCCATTTAAACCGATCTTGGGTCTTGACTTCTTGAGCCTCTAGAGGGCGCAATTCTCTTGCGATTTGACTGAAATTTTGCTTGAGGTGTTTTGGTATGACTTCCAATAACTGTGTTAAGTATGGCGCAAATCGGTACATAACCTGACATAGCTGCCATATAGACCGATCTGGGATCTTGACTTCTTGAGCCTCTAGAGGGCGCAATTCTCATCCGATTTAGGAGAAATTTTGTACAACGTACATGCCATATAAACCGATCTTGGGTCTTGACTTCTTGAGCCTCTAGAGGGCGCAATTCTCGTGCGATTTGACTGAAATTTTGCATGAGATGTTTTGGTATGACTTCCAATAACTGTGTTTAGTATGGCGCAAATCGGTACATAAGCTAATATAGCTGCCACATAAACCGAACTGGGATCTTTACTTCTTGTGCCTCTAGAGGGCGCAATTCTCATCCGATTTGGAAGACATTTTGTACAACATACATGCCAAATATGGTCTGCATCAATCAATAGCTTGATACAGCTCCCATATAAACCGATTTCCCGATTTTTCTTCTTGAGCCCCTACAAGGCGCAATTCTTATACGAATGAACTGAAATATTACACAATAGCATATTCTTATTCAATATTCTTTGTTTGCCTAAAAAGAGATACTGCGCATAGAACTCGACAAATGCGATCCATGGTGGAGGGTATCTAAGATTCGGCCCAGCCTCTCTTACTCTCTCATACTTGTTTAGCCTGTAAAGAAATATCACCCAAAAAACTTGACAAATGTGATCCATGGTGGAGGGTATATAAGATTCGGCCCGGCATGTTAAGCACGCTTTTACTTATTAAGTTTTGTTTCTTTGGCATTACCAAAATTCTTCAATTAAGTAAAAATTTTCTTTTAAATGAAAAGTGGACATTTAAATTTGCATATATGGGTTGTGAATTACCTTTCTTAGCTAGTTAGTATTTCTATTCAAAAGGTAATTTTTAAAATCTTTCAAAATAATTTCCATATAAACTTGTATGCCCCATAATACCAAGTGTCCCACTACATCAACTTTTCCAATGTTAAGTGTTATAATAATTCAATTCATTTCGCTTATACATTTCTGAAAATCTCTTTTCATGCTGTTGTATTTGATTACTTCACTGTTGACCGTCGTCGTCATCATCATCAGCATCGTCATTGTCATAAACCTTTTATGTCCTTTTCACATTGGCATGCTGCTTGCGAAAAATCAATACGGCTTTTCAATAAACTCACCACTCATTGTTTATTTACACGATTGCCTTTCTTTCACCTGAGCTGATAGACTTGCTCATGTTTCGTCGGCCACCCTCCTGAAGCATATTTGCAAATAGAGGAGCATAGTTGGAGTCAGTCCAAAACTTCCCTCACTCCTTCCTTTGCATATTCATACAATGAAAATGTCACTTTTTTTGTGTGGGTGTGAATCTGACTGTGCGGGGAGTGTATGGTGATGGCAATCGTAAAAACCAAAGACACGTAACTGTCACCACATAAATTGCAAATGGCAGCACTTCCGCTTATTGGCAAAACGGCATTGAACCTGGACTTTTGGCCAAATGCCATAAATAACCGTCTGAAATGGAAAATGTGAAATGTATTTGTTGGCGGCCCAAACTCACGAAATGTTAGTTATTTTCGATTGTAATAGTGTGAGTGTGTGTGTGTGTGTGTGTGTGTGTGTGTGTGTGTGTTCTGGTGTCCAGTAACATGACGTGACGTGAAGTGTGTGATGTGTGTGATGTATGTGATCCGGTATTTTATTGTTTGTTGTGTTGTTGGTGGTAACTTCTTCATTAGTTTTCGGCTAGCGGTTCCAATGTGCTCAAAAGGGACAACATTTAATTCATTGAAAACAAAACAGGACAATATGGTTAATAATAGAGTTGAAACAATCTTCCAAATTGAATTGGAATGGAAAGTCCTTGGGAATTACATTGTGTGGGCATGTGTGTGTGTGTGTTTATTAAAGGAAGTAAACCAAATTTTTTTGCAATGGTAAATATTGACTTGAATTGGTTTTTTTCAAGCTCCCGCTATTTTTAAATGATTAAAATTTGTTGCTATGTGACCCCTTCTGAGCTTTTATTATAATAACCAGCCATGGACATTGTCATTTCATTCTTCACATTTTCTTAAAAACAAAATTAAATTTGAAGTAGCTTTTATGCCTCACACCATATCAATGACACAATATATATATATAGGATAGACTAATTAATTAAAAAATTTCACAACATTATTGAAAACAATTTCGTAGAAAAATTTCTGAGAAATCTAATTTTGTATCAAATATTTTGAATTAAAATGTCTTGTGTCTGATTTAACTTCTGGTTGCCTTTTGCAACAGAAAAAGTTTCATTGAAATAAATATCTGACTCTTGCAACAACACCAAAGCAAGCATTTTACCTGATGGCAGGGAAGACTTAGTTGCCCTTAATTGAGGCTTAAAAGTTTGACTGTTATCTGTTTTTGAAATTGCAATACTTCGATATGAAAGCGAAAACAATAAAGTTTTAGGTGAACCAAACAAAAAAGAGCACATCAAAACTTTTCAACCTGCTGAGCGATAGTCATATTTATGAATATGCCCTCTATAAATTCTACGAAATACCTTTCAATCCCTGTTTGTCGACCTTTTGAAGAAACTTTTTTTTTTCGAATTCCATGAAATCAGCGCTCATCCTCAAAAGAAAATTGCAAACAATTGTTGTACTTTAAAAGCACAATGCGAATGTGATGATGTGAACAGCTAAGAGAAAGCAATGTGTGTGATGGTGGTGATGGTGATGATGATGATGGTGATTTTGGTATAACAAATCACATGGCTGGGAAACAGTCATGTGATTCATTATGACTCTCTCCAAGGAATGAAAATTTACATAGAGAGCTGAAAAAACAAAATCGCTTTAGGCAAAATAACCATCAGTACAGGAAACTGTTGTACTCGTTACACTTGGTAAACCTCTTCTGTGCAGGTAGGTGCTGCATCGCCAGAAAAATTTTAGCATGAACAATGTCAACAAAAGCACTTGCAGATCGCCATGAAAGAAAATGCCACAATACGAGGGAGGAGGAAAAATTAAAAGAAACACCATGTGACAATATATGAAAAAAAAAAAAACACAAGTAAGAGCGTGCTAAGTTCGGCGGGGCCGAATCTTATATACCCTCCACCATGGATCGCATTTGTCGAGTTCTATGAGCAGGATCTATTTTTAGGCAAACAAGAATATTGAATAAGAACTGTTGTGCTATTGAAGCTTTATCAAGTTATAGGCCGATTCGGATCATAAATCATTGCTGAACATTGTAAAAGTCATTGTGTAATATTTCAGTTCATTCGGATAAGAATTGCGCCTTCTAGGGGCTCAAGAAACAAAATTGGGAGATCGGTTTATATGGGAGCTGTATCAAGATATGGATCGATTCAGACCATATGAGGCATGTATGTTGAAGATCATGAGAGAAGCCGTTGTACAAAATTTCTGCCAAATCGAATGAGAATTGTCCTCTAGAGGCTCAAAAAGTCAAGATTCCAGATCGGTTTATATGGCAGCTATACAAGCTTATGAACCGATTTCAATCATACTTAACACAGTTGTTAAAAGTCATAACAAAACAACGTGTGCAAAATTTCAGTCAAATCGGACGAGAAATGCGCCCTCTAGGGGCTTAAGAAGCCAAGACCCAAGATCGGTTTGTATGGCAGCTATACCAAAACATAGACCGATTTAAACCATACTTAAAACAGTGATTGGAAAAGATGCCAAAACACTACGTGCAAAATTTCAGTCAAATCGGACGAGAATTGCACTCTCTAGAGGTTCAAGAAGTCAAGACCCAAGATCGGTTTGTATGGCAGCTATATCAAAACTTTAACCGATATGATCCATACTTAGTGAAGTTGTTAGAAGTGATACTAAAGCTCCACGTGCAAAATTTCAGTTAAATCGGATAAGAACTGCGGCCTCTAGAGACTCAAGAAATCAAGACCCCAGATGGGTTTATATGACAGCTATACCAGATTATGAACCGATTTGAATCATACTTATCACAGTTGTTTTAAGTGATACCAAGACACAACGTGCAAAATTTCAGTCAAATCGGATGAAAATTGCGCCCTCTAGAGGCTCAAGAAGTCAAGACCCAAGATCGGTTTATACGGCAGCTATATCAAAACTTTAACCGATATGATCCATGCTTAGTGAAGTTGTTAGAAGTGATACCAAAACTCCACGTGCAAAATTTCAGTCAAATCGGATAAGAATTGCGGCCTCTAGAGGCTCAAGAAATCAAGACCCCAGATGGGTTTATATGACAGCTATACCAGATTATGAACCGATTTGAATCATACTTATCACAGTTGTTGTAAGTGATACCAAAACACAATGTGCAAATTTTCAGATGAGAATTGCGCCCTCTAGAGGTTGAAGAAGTCAAGACCCAAAATCGGTTTATATGGCAGCTATATCAAAACATAGACCAATTTATAAACCATACTTAACAAAGTTATTGGAAGTCATAACAAAACGCCTCATGCAAAATGCCAGTTAAATCGGACGAGAATTGAGTCCTCTAGAGGCTCAAGATATCAAGACCCAAGATCGGTTTATATGGCAGCTATATCAAAATATGGAACGATTTGGCCCATTTACAATCCCGACCGACCGACACTAATACAAAGGTTATAAACCGATATCAACCATACTTGGCGCAGTTGGAAGAGATTCCAGAACAACACGTGAAAAATTTTAGTCAAATCGGACGAGAATTGCGCCCTCTAGAGGCTCAAGAAGTCAAGTCCCACGATCGGTTTATATGGCAGCTATATCAAAACATGGACTGATTTGGCCCATTTACAACCCCAACCGACCTACTCTAATAAAAAATATTTCAAGAAAATTTCTAGAGGCAAGCTTGACTTCTACGAAAGTTAGCGTTCTTTCGGCAGACGGATGGACGGACGGACAGACGGACGGACAGACGGACGGACAGACGGACGGACATGGCTAGATCGACTTAAAATGTCAATTCGATCAAAAATATGCATACATTATAGGGTCTTAGATGCATATTTCGAGGTGTTACAAACGGAGTGACGAAATTAGTATACCTTTCATCCATAAAAAAGTAACCTCGAGAAAAAAAATCTAAGTTAGGAATTCGGTGCTACTTACAAAATCCCTAATTGTTTTCCATACCAATCCCCTAAGTTGGTTCATGTCTGATATTGTGTCCCCACTTTAGTAACCGTTTTTTTTTTTTTTGTTTTAGCCGCGAAAGCCGTCCAATGACAAAGGAAGTGCTCCAACGTCTCATCATCTTCCCCACATGCCCTACACATGCTACCACTTGATGAACCAATTTTGCATAAGTGAGCTCGTAGCCCTATGTGTCCAATAATGATACCAAAAGCTATACTGACCTCCTTATTACCTCCTTTCAGTAAAAGCCTCGTCCTCTCACAGTTCGGATCACCCCATAGGATTTTCGCCGTCCTACCGACTGTTTCGCTCGAACTGCATCGGCCCGACGGGCTTCGATTTAACCAAGTTTATAGGCGGCAGCTCTTTGACCTTCAACGCCAAATCGTCTGCCCTTACATTCCCCCTTACCCCGATATAGCCTGGCATCCAAACAATGCGGATTGTGCCATGTTCAGAGAAGGCGTTTATCTTCTTCTTACTCTGCAAGACTGTTTGTTATCTTACTTTTCTGGTTGTTATTGGCCTTATGGCCATTTTACTGCCCGTAAAGATGTTCACACTCGACGTCCTCGCGTTAGCACCACACCACCTCAGGCATTCTGTGATCACCCTGACCTCCGTCTTCAGGACCGTATTATGGGCAGTTTAAAACAGATCTCAGTCCCTGGGTTCTCAACGTAGACCACTCTGTCATCCAGCTTTTATCCATCCGTGTAACATGATCTTCCAGATGGCAATACTTGGGTTCCGTCAGTCCGAGACTGTGCCGCTGGCTGCAATGCTTCATACTCGACCTCAAGTGTCATCCCAGGTATCCAATCGGAAACCTCTTCCCTTCCTTTCAGGTTTCCTATCGTCGCCTCAATTCTACCGCGATGGTATGAGCTGCTCCCATCCTTAATCTATTCTCTCATCGCTTTAAGTCTCATAGCCGCATTGGCTGCCTCACACCTAATTTGATGTCTGGAAACTTGCAAACTTGCCCATGAACATTCCCTTAAGGAACTGGGGCAAACTTCTCACAAATCAATGAGTGCTGTCCGATTCAATTTTAAGCTCAATGATAAGAGACCTCCTTTTTTATAGCCGAGTCCGAACGGAGTGTCTCAGAGCGACACCTCTTAGGGGAAAAGTTTTTACATGGCAAAGTACCTCACAAATGTCACCAGCATTAGGTGGGGATAACCACCGCTGAAAAATTTTCTGATTTTCCTGACAGGATTCGAACCCAGGCGTTCAGCGTCATAGACGGACATGCTAACCTCTGACCTATGGTGGCCTGTTGTCTATGGGTAGGATATCTAGAATAGTCTCCAGTACCCTAGTGGTCGTGGTCCTCATAGCTCCGCATATGCCAAGACAACATGTTCTCTGAACCTGTTGAATGGTCCTTATGTTGCACTTTTTCTCCATCGCAGTCCACCAAACTACTGAGGCATAAGCAAGCATTCGTCTTATCATGCTCCTGTAGAGCCAGTGGACTATCTGTGGATTCAGGGCCCATTTCGAGCCTACGGCCCTTCTTCATTGTTCCCAACATATATGAGCCTTCTCAGTACCATCCTGAATGTGACACTTTCAATTCAGTTTCCCGTCCAAGATCAATCCTAAGTAGATGACATTGTCAGATATCAAAATCGATTTTATTGAGGAAACATGGTGCCTCAAATTGGCCCACTTTTTTCTTTCCTTTGAACAAGCTGATTTCGATCTTTTCTTGGTTAATATTGAGACCCCTAGGTCTAGCCCAGTCGAATGCCATCTGCGAAACCCTTTCGGCCCTTCTGCATAGCTGGTTCGGATCCATACCCCTAAGAAGTATTATAACATCGTCAATGAAAAGGGACCTCCTTTCTATAGCAGAGTCCGAATAGCGTGCCGCAGAACGACACCACTTTGGGGAAAAGTTTTAACATGGCAAAGTACGTCATAAATGTCACCAGCATTAGGAGGGGATAGCCACCGCTGAAAAATTTTCTGATGTTCCTGACAGGATTCGAACCCAGTCGTTCAGCGTCATAGGCGGATATGCTAACCTCTACGCTACGGTGGCCAAATGTATATGGGTTGGATATCTAGATCAGTCTCCAGTGCCCTAGTGAGCCTGTGAGCCTTCTCAGTACCATCCTGAATGTGACACTTCCCATTCAGTTTCCTGTCCAAGATCACACCTAGGTATTTGTCCATGTCAGACATAGAAATCCTTTTATTGAGGAAACGTGGAGCGTCAAATAGGCCCACCTTTGTCTTCCTCGTGAACAAGCAGATTTCGATCTTTTCTGGCTTTACATGGAGATCCTTAGGTCTATCTTAGTCGATTGTCACCTGCAGAACCCTTTCCGCCCATCGTCATAGCTGGTTCGGATCCTTACCCCTAAGAACTATTATAACATCGTCTGCGTAACATACGGGTTCAAATCCCTCCTCAGTCAGCATCCGTAATAGGTTATTTATGGTTGTTGTTCTTGCATCCACATATTTGCCTGTGAAGATAGATGCTCTCGTCAAACTCCTATAGCTTGATTGTTCCCTTCCATAGGACCGATCGCTCCGATACAGTGAAAGCCTTGGTTATTTAAAGGCACCAACAATCATTCGCTCTATGTATTTAAACAAGAGCCGGAGCCGGTGCCGTCCGGCCTTTTACTAAGACTCTCCACTCTATACCACTGATTGCCCTCGACTGCAGTTGAAGCTACTTCGTTTGGAATATTCCATTATTCACAATCTGTGGACGCCCCCCGTAGCTCTCAGCTGAGCTTCTGATAACGATGAACATAACACAGATCGTAACTTAAAGTTCTAGTCTGTGTGGTTCTTCTATTTATCTCGTAATGGTCACCCAAACGAGAGCGATAAAATGCCCCCTATGTCGTGCCCTTTGCTATTTTTATACCCTCCACCATAGGATGGGGATATACTAATTTCGTCATTCTATTTCTAACTCCTCGAAATATTCGTCTAAGACACCATAAAGTATATATTGGGTTGCCCAAAAAGTAATTGCGGATTTTCATATAGTCGGCGTTGACAAATTTTTTCGCAGCTTGTGACTCTGTAATTGCATTCTTTCTTCTGTCAGTTATCAGCTGTTACTTTTAGCTTGCTTTAGAAAAAAAGTGTAAAAAAAGTATATTTGATTAAAGTTCATTCTAAGTTTTATTAAAAATGCATTTACTTTCTTTTGAAAAATCCGCAATTACTTTTTGGGCAACCCAATATATTCTTGATCGTCATGACATTTAAGTCGAACTAGCCATGTCCGTCCGTCCGTCTAGCTGTCGAAAGCACGCTAACTTTCGAAGGAGTAACGCTAGCCGCTTGAAATTTTACACTAACACTTCTTATCAGTGTAGGTCGGTTGGGATTGTAAATGGGCTATATCGGTCCACGATTCGATATAGCTGCCATATAAACCGATCTGGGGTCTTGACTTCTTGAGCCGCTAGTGGGCACAATTCTTACCCGATTTGGCTGAAATTTTGCATGAGGTGTTTTATTATAACTTCCAAAAGCTGTGCTGAGTATGGTTCAAATCGGTCCATAACCTGATATAGCTGTCATATAAACCGATCTGGGGTCTTGACTTCTTGAGCCACTAGAGGGCACAATTCTTATCCGATTTGGCTGAAATTTTGCATGAGGTGTTTTGTTATGACTTTCAACAACTGTGTTAAGAATTCTTCAAATCGGTCCATAACCTGATATAGCTGCCATATAAACCGATCTGGGGTCTTGACTTCTTGAGCCACTAGAGGGCACAATTCTTATCCTCTTTGGCTGAAATTTTGCATGAGGTGTTTTATTATGACTTCCAACAACTGTGTTGAGAATAGTTCAAATCGGTCCATAACCTGATATAGCTGCCATATAAACTGATCTGTGGTCTTGACTTCTTGAGCCACTAGAGGGCACAATTCTTATCCTCTTTGGCTGAAATTTTGCATGAGGTGTTTTATTATGACTTTCAATAACTGTGTTAAGAATAGTTCAAATCGGACCATAACCAGATATAGCTGCCATATAAACCGATCTGGGGTCTTGACTTCTTGAGCCTCTACAGGGAGAAATTCTTATCCGATTTGGCTGAAATATTGCATGATGTGTTTTGTTATGACTTTCAACAACTGTGCTGAGAATAGTTCAAATCGGTATGTAACCTGATATAGCTGCCATATAAACCGATCTGGGGTCTTGACTTCTTGAGCCACTAGAGGGCACAATTCTTATCCGATTTGGCTGAAATTTTGCATGAGGTGTTTTGTTATGACTTTCAACAACTGTGTTAAGAATTCTTCAAATCGGTCCATAACCTGATATAGCTGCCATATAAACCGATCTGGGGTCTTGACTTCTTGAGCCACTAGAGGGCGCAATTATTATCCAATTTAGCTGAAATTTCGCATGAGATGTTTTGTTACGACTTTCAACAACTGTATTAAGAATTCTTCAAATCGGTCCATAACCTGATATAGCTGCCATATAAACCGATCTTGGGTCTTGACTTCTTGAGCCACTAGATTATTATGATCCGATTTGACTGAAATTTTGTACAACGGCTTCTCTCATGACCTTTAACATACGTGTCGAATTGTTCCAATAACATAGCAATTCTTTTCTTTTATCCTTTGTTTGCCTAGAAAGAGATACCGACAAGACCTCGACAAATGCGATCCATGGTGGAGGGTATATAAGATTTGGCCCGGCCCAACTCAGCACGATTTTACTTGTCTCCCTTATATTTATGCTTGGGATCCTTACTTTATCCACCTGTTGCTTAGCATATGGTTAAACCGGTCCACCCTTGTACTGGTCCAAGGATTAGATCAGTGTGCCTGTCATCACATTGTTAAAAGCCCTCTCGATGTCAATGCAAACCACCAATGGATACATCTTGGCATGGAAGAATTCTTCTATTTTATGCACAACCTCGTGCAGAGAAGTCTCCACCGACCTTGCCTTGACATAGGCATGCTGTTTGTGTTTGAGCAGTTCGCTGGATGTCCTACTCTTTATAATGGTATCCATGATACTTTCCATGGTTTTGAGTAGGAAGGATGTAAGGCTTATAGGTCTGTTGGCCTTTGGTGTCGCCTAACTTGCCTTGATGGGTTTGGTAATCAATACCACCCTTGCCTCCTACCAGGCTTTCGGAGAATATGCATGCCCAAAACACGCTATGAAAATAGCCGCCCTATGGGGCGCCAGATAGACGGCCTCCTTCTGTAGTTACGCCTAAAATATTCCATCAGATTCGGGTGACTTAAATGATAGGAAGCTCCACAAGGATTCCTTTACCATGAATTCTTTAATGATAAGTCTTCAATCAAACTTCGATCAAGATTACGGTGTGTCCGTGCGACACATTGTATGCTGTAGAAAATGCGATTTCGTCAAAAGCCTTAAATTGTTCTGCATTGTCTCCGCTCTCACTCCCATGTCGTCTACTAACTCTTTGGTTTGGACATGGGTTATTGAGAAAAACTTTTTCATCTACGCGGCGTCATTGTCCTGTTCGCAGAAAAGCTGCCAGGATGCACTTTTACGAGTATCCTATGGAGATTTGTTTTTGTCAAAATCCCTGTTTACCATACTCAATACATTGCCTTCTTAATAAAAAAGTTGGACTACAATTTTAATGGCCCACATGCTACCATCGACTTTTGTACCACACACACCTTGCCATTGTCAAGGCAATGTGAAAGAAATAGCAAGTCATGAGCTTCATTTTTCAAAAATGAAACACCAAATTACTGCAGCTTACCAGAATCATAAAATCCTCCTCGGGCCATAATTCGTACAAAAGAGAAAGGACATAAATTAAGCAACGACAACAAACAAGAAACATTTTCAAGAGAATTCTTCACTGCAGCAGTATCTTAGCAACAGTTGCCATTAATACGACGACCGTCATACCATTTGAGATGGTTTAAAACGAAACACGGATGAAACTAATGAGGTATAAGAAGATTTAAAAATAAATATAAATATTTTAAATTAAAGACAGAAAGTTGGTTATTGAAATTCCTTAAAGAAGGTAGTTCATAGACAAGTAAGGATTAGGTTTTATTTTTGTAACTCATCTGGAAATTTCGACATTCGACATTTGTGTGGGAGACAATTTTTGGGCATTTTCAATGCAAATATAAGATCCAAACAAATTGTCCTTTAGCCTCATACAAATATTGTTATTAGCGTTTCTTTTACCCTAAATGGTGTATATCCCTGGGATGGTCTTCCAAAACTTTGACTGTCTTGCAATCTGGGGTTCTCTGACTTTCTATTGGGTTGCCCAAAAAGTAATTGCGGATTTTTCATATAGTCGGCGTTGACAAATTTTTTCACAGCTTGTGACTCTGTAATTGCATTCTTTCTTCTGTCAGTTATCGGCTGTTACTTTTAGCTTGCTTTAGAAAAAAAGTGTAAAAAAAGTATATTTGATTAAAGTTCATTCTAAGTTTTATAAAAAATACATTTACTTTCTTTTAAAAAATCCGCAATTACTTTTTGGGCAACCCAATATAAAGGTTAGTTGTTATTGCATAGCCTTTAAAGGCGAAGCTATTGGGAACTAGGAATGATTTGCTACATTTGAGTGTTTTTTCCAGTTCCTAAAAGTTTGCCTTTTAGTTTACATATCCTTCGATACACACTCGTCCACATGTACGTATGTATGTGCTAGTTATACCCACTACCATAGGATGGGGGCATAATAAGCTAGTCATTCCGTTTGTAACACCTCGTAATATGGTCTGAGTCCTTTTAAACGCATATATCCTTGATCGTCTTGACATTCTGAGTCGGTTTAGGCACGTCTGTCCGTCCATCGAAATCGCGATAGCGTTCGAAAAAATGAAGATCTCCGATACTTCTTATTGATGTAAGTCGTTGGGGACTGAAAATGAGACATATCGATTCAGATTTTGATATAGTCCCCATTTAAACCGATCCCGGGTTTTGACTTTATCCTCCCCTAGAGGCCTCAATTTTCACCCGATTTGGCAAACTTACTTGTACTAGGTTAGGTTTAAGTGGCAGTCTGCCATAAGACTCACTTAGACGTTTTCCTCCATTGTGATACCACAGAAACAAAAGAAGAAAGATGCCTTCTAGTTCCTACCGTTGAACCACCCAGATCGCTTAAAAAAGCCCAATAACCTGCAAATGTTCACATCCGCTAAATTCGACAGGTTCTCAAACAGTGAGAAACTAAAGTGGAACTCCTTCTAACTGCTAATGCGGGACACGCACACACACACAAGATGTTCTATAGTCGCTTCTTTTTCGATGTTCTCACAGCTTCGGCAAAAGTCATTGCCAGCAACCTTCAATCCGAATCTGTCAGCATGTTTTCCGTTTAGACAGTGACCTGTCATGACGGGCACAATGACTGAGACTTCTGTTCTAGCCAGTGACAGCAAAGCGTTAGACCTCTTCAAGTCTAGATTAGGCCACATAATAACAACCCCCTTTTTGTGACCATCTATCATTCGATGTTTTCCGGGTCTGGTCCTAAAAACTTAGCTTACATGTCGCTAGAGGCATACCCATAGATTCTAGTTTCCCTGGAATGCGTAAAGAAGTCACTAGTCTCGCAAGCTCTTCCGCTTTACAATTCCCTGGGATATCTCTGTGGCCCGGCAACCAGAACAGGTGGATTTTTCTTGTGTTATGACTTCCAATATCTGTGCCAAGTATGATTTGATTGGGTTTATAAATTGACTTAGCTCCGCATACACCAGTCTCAATTTTCGGCCGATTTGGCCGGCTGTGAATTCTTGACTATTGAAAGCTTGAGCTTGTAGATGCCTCATTATACCCTACACCACTACTGTGGTACAGGGTATTATAACTTAGGGAATTTGTTTGTAACACCCAACAGGAAGAGAGATAGACCCATTGATAAGTATACCGATCGGGTCAGAATGACTTTCTGATACGATTTAGCTATGTCCATTTGTCTGTCTGTCCGTCTGTCTGTCTATCCGTCCGTCTGTCTGTTTGTCCGTCTGTCTGTCTGTCCGTCCGTCTGTCCATGTTAATTTGTGTACAAAGTACAGGTCGCAGTTTTTATCCGATCGTCTTAAAATTTGGTACAGGCATGTTTTTCGGCCCAGAGACGAAGCCTATTGAAATTGGAAGAAATCGGTTTTGATCTGGATATAGCTCCCATATATATGTTCGTCCGATTTTCAGTAATAATGCAATAAAATGGTAATTTCAGAATTCAGGATCGAGTCAGAATCACTTGCTGATTCGATTTAGCTATGTCCGTCTGTCTGTCCGTCCGTCCGTCTATCTGTCCGTCTGTCTGCCCGTCTGTCTGTCCGTCTGTCTGTCCGTCTGCCCATGTTAGTTTGTGTACAAAGTACAGGCCGCACTTTTCATCCGATCGTTTTCAAATTTGGTACAGGCATGTTTTTCGCCCTTGAGACGAAGCCTATTGAAATTGGAAGAAATCGGTTCTGATCTAGATATAGCTCCCATATATTAGGTTGCCCAAAAAGTAATTGCGGATTTTTTTAAAGAAAGTAAATGCATTTTTAATAAAACTTAAAATAAACTTTAATCAAAAATACTTTTTTTAAAACTCTTTTTCTAAAGCAAGCTAAAAGTAACAGCTGATAACTGACAGAAGAAAGAATGCAATTACAGAGTCACAAGCTGTGAAAAAATTTGTCAACGCCGACTATATGAAAAATCCGCAATTACTTTTTGGGCAACCCATATATGTTTGTCCGATTTTCAGTAATAATGCAATTAAATGATCATTTGTTAACCGATTGTCTCGAAATTCGGCAGGAAGGATTTTTTTACGACTCTCGACGTTATTGGTGAATTTCATGGAAATCGGTTCAGATTTAGATATAGCTCTCATATATATGTATCGCCCGATTTTCACTGCCGGGAGCCACAGCAAGCATGTTTACAGACCAATCTTGTCAAAATATTGCACAACGCTTTCCTCGACGACTACCGCAATATACATAGAGTTTGGTCAAAATCTGTTCAGATTTAGATATAGCTCCCATATATATATGGTCTTTTGTTAACCGATTTTCTCGAAATTTGGCAGGAGGGATTTTCTCTTGTTTTTTAATGAGATTTAGTTGAAACACAAAGATTTGTGTTATCACTTCCAACATCTGTGGCAAGTACAACATAAATCGGTATATAAACTGATATAGCCCTCATATAAAACAATTCCCAACCGATTTGGTCGACTTTGCATATCAAGTCCCCCCCATAAACCGATCCCCGGATATGACATTTTGAGATCCTAAAAGCCTAGTTTATCCCCGATTTAGCAAAATATTTGGTACATGAATTACATTTGAGACCTCCAATACTCAAACGAACCCATAGGTTGACAAATAAATATAGGCCCCTTAATAACTTGTACTACGAAATGGCGTCTTGTGGTCATGAAAGCCTCAATCAGTACCCGATTTGATTATTTCAAAATAATTCAAATACAAACTGAGTTAACAATCCATGGTGGTGGGTGCCCATGCTTCGGCCAGACCGAACTTAGCACACTTTCACTTGTTTTGTTATTATGCTTCGAATCACTATCTCCATGGTGGTAAGCTGTGAATTAAACTGTAATTTATGGCGTTTTGCATTGCCAATGAATGGAAACAAATATTTTGCAAAAACATTTTACAATTTCTGTAAGACCTTGGCAGTGGATTGCATTTTTTTTTTGTAAATTGTAATTTCCTCTCGAGTTCTGTCCTTGACAAATAAGCCTGCTATGGTGTTTTGGGGCATTAAAAAAAAAACAAATTAAAAATTTAACAATTTTTGGGTTAAAGTCAAACATGTATTTGAGAAGACTTGTTAAAAAAATTATTCATTCATTTTCCATCTGATAAATGAAATAATTATTTATGGTGCGTTCTTATTCGTCTGCAAGCATTTCAAATTGGGGAATCTGTAATGTGGCAGATATATATGGGGTAATAGACTGATTGCAGTTATACTTGGTGTGGAATAATTATTCGGGCTGCCAAATCTTCATTTGTGATCCGATTTTCAATTTTTTGCTGGATAGTGCTCAAAAACAATTCGGTTTCAGGGATACGCGAGTTTGCATTTTTATGTTGACATTTTTTTTTTGTTGAAATTTCGTCCGAGATTGGCCAAGTATTTTGTAATTTTTGGTAAGCTCCTAAATGTGAAACTTCCAATTAAGAATCCTAATTCAAGACCACTCCTAAGTATTTGATGTTGATGGATATCGAAATCGTTCTATTGAGGAAACGTGGTGCGTCCTCTTCCTCGTGAATAGGCTGATTACAGTCTTCTCTGGGTTAACATTGAGACCCCTAGGTCTAGCCCAGTCGTTTGCCATCTGCAAGACGCTTTCGGCCCTTCTGTATAGCTGGTGAGCATTCTTACAACCTAAGAAGTATTATCACATATTCTACAAAGCAGATGGGTTTAATTCCCTCCTCAGCCAGCATCCGTTATAGGTAAAATATGGAGGTCACCCATTAAAGTGACGACAAAATGGCCCCTGTGGCGTGCGTTGTACCACTTTTCTCCCTCATATTTATGTCATGGTATCCACATTTTATTCACCTGTTCCTTTGCATTTGGTCCCTAGGGACCGAGTCCACTTGACATAGACATGATGCTGTTTGTATTTAAGCAGTTCGCTGGATGTCCTACTCATTATAATGGTATCAAATGAAAGGTATTTAAGAGTTGATTACGAACTTGGCATAAAAACGTCACCCTTAGTGGTGGGGGGCTCCCAATCCCAAAAACACCACCCAACAGGACGCTTTTACCGCTTTGGGCAATATGGGTATCAAATGAGAGGTATTTAAGAGTAGAGTACGTACTTGGGATAAAAAGGTCACCTTAAATGTTGGGGTAGTTCCCCACACTCAATAGGACACTTTTACCGCTTTGGTCAATATGTGTATCAAATGATAGTTATTTAAAAGTAGAGTACAAATCTGAATTAAAAAATTGTATTCCTCGGTGTCTAAAGGGCTTTCCGACCCCCCATAAACCCCCAGCAGGACATATTTACCGATTGGGATCATATGAAAATCAAATGAATGTTATTTAAAAGTATAGTAGAAAGCTGATATATTAGGATGCCCAAAAAGTAATTGCGGATTTTTCATATAGTCGGCGTTGACAAATTTTTTCACAGCTTGTGACTCTGTAATTGCATTCTTTCTTCTGTCAGTTATCAGCTGTTACTTTTAGCTTGCTTTAGAAATAAAGTGTAAAAAAAGTATATTTGATTAAAGTTCATTCTAAGTATTATTAAAAATGCATTTACTTTCTTTTAAAAAATCCGCAATTACTTTTTGGGCAACTCAATAAAAATGTATTCCATCATTCCCATCAAAAACCCCTCAAAAGGACATATTCACCGATTGTGACATTATGGATATCAAATGAAAGGTGTTTGCAAGTTGTGTACCCATCTGTTTTAAGAATATGCATGAATGTCCAACGTCATATAATGGGTATAAAATGAAAGATCTTTAAGAGTTGACCGCGAATCTGATATACACATTTGATACTACCCGTGCTGTTATATGGTTCTGAAGCATGGGTACTTGTGAAAGCAGATGAGACAGTGCTTGGAGTATTTGAGAGAAAGATTCTTCGAAAAATATATGGACCAGTTTGCGTTAACGGAGAATATAGGCAACGTATGAACCAAGAACTGTATGATCTGTACACGCATCAAAATACAACGGCTGCGTTGGCTAGGTCATGTAGTCAGAATGGATGAAGAAGCTCCAGCAAAGAAGTCTTTTGAAGGCAAACACGGTGGTACACGAAAACCGGAAAGATCAAAAGCCCGTTGGAAAGATCAAGTTGTGGGAGATACCTCTGTCTTGGCTAATCTAATCCACCACCAAAACCAAGAGAATAAAGTAGATCCCCCCTTCGCCAAATCTCGGGGATGGATGGGGCGACTTACTCGAAATTTTGTTAGTTTATAATAACTCGAAAACAGAAATGTTGTATACTTAGGTGGCCGCCCGAGCTCCAAAGCCCGCCAAATGGAAATATAGACCAATAATGACAATATTAGGCTCAAATGAAAGGTATTTGAGACTAGAGCACGAATCCGATACCCCCAAAAACACCCCAATGCCGTGTCTATTAACCGAACATAGCAATATAAGGCTCAAATGAAAGAAATTTGGGAGTAGAGCACCAATATGATATCCACATTAGGGCGAAATATCTGAAAGGCCGTACCAGCACCCCAAACAGGATATTTTCCTGACCGTGCCAATAAAGGGCTCAGATAAAATAAGAGAGTGAAAGAAGGCGCAGCGATGCGGGCCCTGTCCAGCTAGTCTACTATAAAAACAATTAATTTTTGAAAATTTCTTATCTCTCTTTCTTCTTACTTTTTACAAGCAAATGGTCTAAGCATAATACCCTGTACCTCAGCAGAGGTGTATGGTAAAAATATACTTATATTGATTCAATATACCTTTCACCATTCAATATGCAACACATGGACATCGTGATAAAAGACCCTTATCTAGTTACGTATGTCCGTCTGTCAAAAAAAGCAAACGTTTCCCTCTTCAATTTTTGACAATTATATCCAATTGCTCTGGAAAGCGACCATAAGCATAGAAAATGAGAACATGATGTCAATGGTGGTTATCCCACTACTAATCCTGGCAATATTTGTTAGCCCTTCAGCTTAATTGAACTTCTGTGGAAAGAGCTGCAGTTTTGCGGCATTGTGCTTAAATTTTAATCGAAAGTTCATTCAGTAATGGTTTCTCTCGAGTTAACACTTTTACGTCTTTTGATGTAGGCTGGTTGGAATGTAAGTAGCATAGAAAATATTGAAAAGCTCATATAGCCATAACTTCCGATTGAACTTCATGAGAGCCTGGATGGTACAGATTTTATCCAATATGTGTTTAATATTCTATTATGAC
The DNA here is from genome assembly GCF_963082655.1 of Stomoxys calcitrans. Classification (NCBI taxonomy): domain Eukaryota; kingdom Metazoa; phylum Arthropoda; class Insecta; order Diptera; family Muscidae; genus Stomoxys; species Stomoxys calcitrans. Next base: position 198,582,679 of record NC_081553.1, read on the forward strand.
TTAGAACACCCATGATATGATCCATATTGGCATATTTCCAAATCCAATGTTAGAAGATTTGGCCTGAACGAACTTAAAGCCCTTTTTTCTGTGTTTCGTTCTTTGGTACGAGTATTCCTTTTTCTTCCTTTTTATACCCACCGAAATATCCATTTCCGATCCTATAAAGTATATATATTTTTGATCAGAGTAAAAATCTAAGACGATCTGGACATGTCCGTCCGTCTGTCTGTTGACATCACACTATAGACTTTAAAAATATAGATATTGAGCTGAAACTTTGCACAGATTCTTTTTTTGTCCATAAGCAGGTTAAGTTCGAAGATGGGCCATATCGGACTATATCTTGATATAGCCCCCATATAGACCGATCCGCCGATTTAGGGTCTTAGGCCCATTAAAGCCACATTTATTATCCGATTTTGATGAAATTTGGGACAGTGAGTTGCGTTAGACCCCTCAACATCCTTCGTCAATTTGGCTCAGATCGGCCCAGATTTGGTTATAGCTGCCATTGAGACCGGTCCTCCGATTTAGGGTCTTAGGCCCATAAAAGCCACATTTATTATCCGATTTTGCTGAAATTTGGAACAGTGAGTTTTGTTAGGCTCTTTGACATCCCACGTTAATTTGGTCCATATGGGTCCCGATTTGGTTATAGCTGCCATTAAGACCGATCCTGCAATTTAGGGTCTTGGGCCCATAAGAGCCACATTTATTATCCGTTTTTGATGAAATTTGGGACAGTGAGTTGTATTAGACCCCTCAACATCCTTCGTCAATTTGGCTCAGATCGGCCCAGATTTGGATATAGCTGTCATATAGACCGATCCTCCGATTTAGGGTCTTAGGCCCATAAAAGCCACATTTATTATCCGATTGGGACAGTGAGTTTTGTTATGCCCTTTGACACCCCACGTTAATTCAGTCTAGATCGGTCCAGATTTGGTTATAGCTGCCATTGAGACCGGTCCTCCGAATTAGGGTCCTAGGCTCATAAAAGCCACATTTATTATCCCATTTTGCTGAAATTTGGAACAGTGAGTTGTGTTAGGCACTTCGACATCCTTCGATTATTTGGCCCAGATTGGTCCAGATTTGGTTATAGCTGCCATACAGACCGATGCTGCGATTTAGGGTCTTAGGCCCATAAAAGCCACATTTATTATCCGATTTTGCTGAAATTTGGGACAGTGGGTTTTGTTATGCCCTTTGACACCCTACGTTAATTTGGTCTAGATCGGACCAGATTTGGATATAGCTGCCATTGAGACCGGTCCTCCGATTTAGGGTCTTTGGCCCATTAAAGCCACATTTATTATCCGATTTTGATGAAATTTGGGACAGTGAGTTGCGTTAGGCCCTTCGACATCCTTCGTCAATTTGGCTCAGATCGGTAAAGGTTTTGATATAGCTGCCATTGAGACCGGTCCTCCGATTTAGGGTCTTAGGCCCATAAAAGCCACATTTATTATCCGATTTTGCTGAAATTTGGAACAGTGAGTTTTGTTAGGCTCTTTGACATCCCACGTTAATTTGGTCCATATGGGTCCCGATTTGGTTATAGCTGCCATTAAGACCGATCCTGCAATTTAGGGTCTTGGGCCCATAAGAGCCACATTTATTATCCGTTTTTGATGAAATTTGGGACAGTGAGTTGTATTAGACCCCTCAACATCCTTCGTCAATTTGGCTCAGATCGGCCCAGATTTGGATATAGCTGTCATATAGACCGATCCTCCGATTTAGGGTCTTAGGCCCATAAAAGCCACATTTATTATCCGATTGGGACAGTGAGTTTTGTTATGCCCTTTGACACCCCACGTTAATTCAGTCTAGATCGGTCCAGATTTGGTTATAGCTGCCATTGAGACCGGTCCTCCGAATTAGGGTCCTAGGCTCATAAAAGCCACATTTATTATCCCATTTTGCTGAAATTTGGAACAGTGAGTTGTGTTAGGCACTTCGACATCCTTCGATTATTTGGCCCAGATTGGTCCAGATTTGGTTATAGCTGCCATACAGACCGATGCTGCGATTTAGGGTCTTAGGCCCATAAAAGCCACATTTATTATCCGATTTTGCTGAAATTTGGGACAGTGGGTTTTGTTATGCCCTTTGACACCCTACGTTAATTTGGTCTAGATCGGACCAGATTTGGATATAGCTGCCATTGAGACCGGTCCTCCGATTTAGGGTCTTAGGCCCATAAAAGCCACATTTATTATCCGATTTTGCTGAAATTCGAGACAGTAAGTTGTCTTAGGACTTTCGACAATCTCCGTCAATTTGGCCCAGATCGGTAAAGGTTTGGATATAGCTGCCATATAGACCGATCCTCCGATTTAGGGTCATAGGCCCATAAAAGCCACATTTATTATCCCAATTTGCTGAAATTTGGAACAGTGAGTTGTGTTATGCCCTTTGACACCCCACGTAAATTTGGTCTAGATCGGCCCAGATTTGGTTATAGCTGCCATATAGACCGATCCTCCGATTTAGGGTCTTAGACCCATAAAAGCCACATTTATTATCCGATTTTGCTGAAATTTGGGACAGTGGGTTTTGTTATGCCCTTTGACACCCTACGTTAATTTGGTCTAGATCGGACCAGATTTGGATATAGCTGCCATTGAGACCGGTCCTCCGATTTAGGGTCTTAGGCCCATAAAAGCCACATTTATTATCCGAATTTGCTGAAATTCGAGACAGTAAGTTGTCTTAGGACTTTCGACAATCTCCGTCAATTTGGCCCCGATCGGGAAGGGTTTGGATATAGCTGCCATATAGACCGATCCGCCGATTTAGGGTCTTAGGCCCATAAAAGCCACATTTATTATCCGATTTTGCTGAAATTTGGGACAGTGAGTTTTGTTAAGCCCTTTGACACCCCACGTTAATTTGGTCTAGATCAGTCCAGATTTGGTTATAGCTGCCATATAGACCGATCCTCCGATTTAGGGTCTTAGACCCATAAAAGCCACATTTATTATCCGATTTTGCTGAAATTTGGGACAGTGAGTTTTGTTATGCCCTTTGACACCCCACGTTAATTTGGTCTAGATCGGTAAAGATTTGGTTATAGCTGCCATTGAGACCGGTCCTCCGATTTAGGGTCTTAGGCCCATAAAAGCCCCATTTACTATCCGTTTTTGATGAAATTTGGGACAGTAAGTTATCTTAGGCCTTTCGACAATCTCCGTCAATTTGGCCTAGATCGGCCCAGATTTGGATATAGCTGCCATATCGACCGATCTCTCGATTTGAGGTTTTGGGTCCTTAAAATGCGCATTTATTGTCCGATTTCGCCGAAATTAGGGACAGTACGTTGTGTTAGGCTCATCGAAATTTTTCTGAAACTTGGCCCAAATCGGTGCAGATTTGGATATAGCTGCCATGTAGACCGATATCTTGATTTAAAGTCTTGGCCCCATAAAAGGCACATTTATAATCCGATTTCACTTAAATTTGACACAGTGACTTATGTTAGGCTTTTCGAAATCCGTGTCGTATATAGTTCTGATCGGTTTTAGTCCAGTTAGTTTATTGGTATTTGGTCCAAATCGGAACATATTTCGATATAACTGCTATGGGACATGAGATATACACAGGCCAGTAATGCCTTTTTACTTGTTTCCTTTTGTTTGCTTTTCCCCATTTCTCTTGCTGCATTAAAGCTTATTACGGGCTAAATTAAATTGATCTATCATTTTTGACACCTTGCCATAATATTTGTTGAACATGTTGCACACACACACACAGACACACCATTTACTCTTTTGAAAGCATTATTTAATTGGTAAAATATTCCAACGAATATTAAGACTCATGACGCCCACACTATGCTGCTTGTATTTGTGCAGCATAGTGGTTGTTGTGGTTTCATGCATCGTTAAGTTGAATACCACATTTCTGCCAAAAACTCCAGGCAAGCGAGAAAACCCTGGGGATCCAAATGTACACCCTTGACGGCAGCCTTTTCGTAGATTGAACAAAACACACAAAATAGCAAAATTTAGTATATTATGATGATGTGAATAGATAGATAGGGTAAGGTAAAATTAAATGTCTTTCAATACGAAAGACAATCGGGTGGATTAAGTTTAAGGAAAATTGCTTCAAAATTTGGGACAGTGAGTTGTATTAGACCCCTCAACATCCTTCGTCAATTTGGCTCAGATCGGCCCAGATTTGGATATAGCTGTCATATAGACCGATCCTCCGATTTAGGGTCTTAGGCCCATAAAAGCCACATTTATTATCCGATTGGGACAGTGAGTTTTGTTATGCCCTTTGACACCCCACGTTAATTCAGTCTAGATCGGTCCAGATTTGGTTATAGCTGCCATTGAGACCGGTCCTCCGAATTAGGGTCCTAGGCTCATAAAAGCCACATTTATTATCCCATTTTGCTGAAATTTGGAACAGTGAGTTGTGTTAGGCACTTCGACATCCTTCGATTATTTGGCCCAGATTGGTCCAGATTTGGTTATAGCTGCCATACAGACCGATGCTGCGATTTAGGGTCTTAGGCCCATAAAAGCCACATTTATTATCCGATTTTGCTGAAATTTGGGACAGTGGGTTTTGTTATGCCCTTTGACACCCTACGTTAATTTGGTCTAGATCGGACCAGATTTGGATATAGCTGCCATTGAGACCGGTCCTCCGATTTAGGGTCTTTGGCCCATTAAAGCCACATTTATTATCCGATTTTGATGAAATTTGGGACAGTGAGTTGCGTTAGGCCCTTCGACATCCTTCGTCAATTTGGCTCAGATCGGTAAAGGTTTTGATATAGCTGCCATTGAGACCGGTCCTCCGATTTAGGGTCTTAGGCCCATAAAAGCCACATTTATTATCCGATTTTGCTGAAATTTGGAACAGTGAGTTTTGTTAGGCTCTTTGACATCCCACGTTAATTTGGTCCATATGGGTCCCGATTTGGTTATAGCTGCCATTAAGACCGATCCTGCAATTTAGGGTCTTGGGCCCATAAGAGCCACATTTATTATCCGTTTTTGATGAAATTTGGGACAGTGAGTTGTATTAGACCCCTCAACATCCTTCGTCAATTTGGCTCAGATCGGCCCAGATTTGGATATAGCTGTCATATGGTCTAGATCGGACCAGATTTGGATATAGCTGCCATTGAGACCGGTCCTCCGATTTAGGGTCTTAGGCCCATAAAAGCCACATTTATTATTCGAATTTGCTGAAATTCGAGACAGTAAGTTGTCTTAGGACTTTCGACAATCTCCGTCAATTTGGCCCCGATCGGGAAGGGTTTGGATATAGCTGCCATATAGACCGATCCGCCGATTTAGGGTCTTAGGCCCATAAAAGCCACATTTATTATCCGATTTTGCTGAAATTTGGGACAGTGAGTTTTGTTAAGCCCTTTGACACCCCACGTTAATTTGGTCTAGATCAGTCCAGATTTGGTTATAGCTGCCATATAGACCGATCCTCCGATTTAGGGTCTTAGACCCATAAAAGCCACATTTATTATCCGATTTTGCTGAAATTTGGGACAGTGAGTTTTGTTATGCCCTTTGACACCCCACGTTAATTTGGTCTAGATCGGTAAAGATTTGGTTATAGCTGCCATTGAGACCGGTCCTCCGATTTAGGGTCTTAGGCCCATAAAAGCCCCATTTACTATCCGTTTTTGATGAAATTTGGGACAGTAAGTTATCTTAGGCCTTTCGACAATCTCCGTCAATTTGGCCTAGATCGGCCCAGATTTGGATATAGCTGCCATATCGACCGATCTCTCGATTTGAGGTTTTGGGTCCTTAAAATGCGCATTTATTGTCCGATTTCGCCGAAATTAGGGACAGTACGTTGTGTTAGGCTCATCGAAATTTTTCTGAAACTTGGCCCAAATCGGTGCAGATTTGGATATAGCTGCCATGTAGACCGATATCTTGATTTAAAGTCTTGGCCCCATAAAAGGCACATTTATAATCCGATTTCACTTAAATTTGACACAGTGACTTATGTTAGGCTTTTCGAAATCCGTGTCGTATATAGTTCTGATCGGTTTTAGTCCAGTTAGTTTATTGGTATTTGGTCCAAATCGGAACATATTTCGATATAACTGCTATGGGACATGAGATATACACAGGCCAGTAATGCCTTTTTACTTGTTTCCTTTTGTTTGCTTTTCCCCATTTCTCTTGCTGCATTAAAGCTTATTACGGGCTAAATTAAATTGATCTATCATTTTTGACACCTTGCCATAATATTTGTTGAACATGTTGCACACACACACACAGACACACCATTTACTCTTTTGAAAGCATTATTTAATTGGTAAAATATTCCAACGAATATTAAGACTCATGACGCCCACACTATGCTGCTTGTATTTGTGCAGCATAGTGGTTGTTGTGGTTTCATGCATCGTTAAGTTGAATACCACATTTCTGCCAAAAACTCCAGGCAAGCGAGAAAACCCTGGGGATCCAAATGTACACCCTTGACGGCAGCCTTTTCGTAGATTGAACAAAACACACAAAATAGCAAAATTTAGTATATTATGATGATGTGAATAGATAGATAGGGTAAGGTAAAATTAAATGTCTTTCAATACGAAAGACAATCGGGTGGATTAAGTTTAAGGAAAATTGCTTCAAAACTTACTTCACCCGATTTTTATAAGGACTGTAAATTTTATTTGTCAACACAAGATTGTTAATCTATGTCCTTTATATGTAGATCCCCAAGACCTTATCGAGATTTAATTTTTAACATCTGTAGAACAGAATTGTCTTGCCTCACATAATTCTCATTAGAATCCGAATACAGGCTCAAGATAACATTTCAACATAGGTAGATTCCTTTTGACGTACCCTGTTACCGTTTGTATGCAGTTTTAACAAATATAAACTCTCAGATGTTTGCCAACGTATAGTCTACTGAAGTCTTAATTCATTGCAAGAGCATTAAATTTTTGCAACGGAGTTGCCTTGAAGGCGTTTGTATATTCGGGCAAAGAATTCTGTTTAAATTTGTTAAATGTTTTAAACATAAAATGTGATGTAGATTTGGAAACATTTGAATGACTTCACATAATTCCTAATATATGTCATCAATAGAGAGCGGAAATATATGCACTTTTTGTTCATGGGCCGATTTTGGCGAAAATTCGTATTTAGGCATAATTCGGTGTAAGAAAACGAATTTTGAGTGCATATCTGAAATATGAATTTTTATGCATAATACCACCATTGATGGTGCAGGGTAATCTAACTTTGTGCATTTGTTTGAAACGTTAAGAAGGAAACGAGCTAGACCCATTCAAAGTATACTAATCGGCTTAGAATTACTTTCTGATTCGATTTAGATATGTCCGTCCGTCTGTCTGTCCATGTATTCTTGCAATCAAATTGAACAGCGACTTGTATTTATTAGACCAATGTCCGTGCCGAATTTGGGTCAAATTTCGGATCATATTTCGTTATAGCTGCTATGGGTGCGGATCTCATTGCACCACGTGCAAAATTACCCTCGAATGGGACTTGTATGAATCGAAGCAGTTCACACAGGCTGAGAAGACCAAAGCTTGATTGGAAAGAAAAGAAAACAAGTAAAAGTGTGCTAAGTTCGGCCGGGCCGAATCTTATATACCCTCCACCATTGATCGCATTTATCGAGTACTTTCGCGGTATTTCTTTTTAGACAAACAAAGGATAAAAGAAAAGAATTGCCATGCTAATTAAATTGAGTGTTGGAGACCACAGTAGAAGTCTATGTGTAAAATTTCAGCCAAATCGAATAAGCATTGGGCATTTTCGGGGCTCAAGAAGTAAAATAGGGACATCGATTTATAGGGGAGCTATGGTTGCCCAAAAAGTAATTGCGGATTTTTCATATAGTCGGCGTTGAAAAGTTTTTTCACAGCTTGTGACTCGGTAATTGCATTATTTCTTCTGTCAGTTTTCAGCTGTTACTTTTAGCTTGCTTTAGAAAAAAAGTGTAAAAAAAGTATTTTTGATTAAAGTTCATTCTAAGTTTTATTAAAAATGCATTTACTTTCTTTTAAAAAATCCGCAATAACTTTTTGGCAACCCAATATATTAGGCTGAAGACCGATTCAGACCATATTTGACACGAATATTGAAGGCCATGGGAGAAGCCGTTGTACAGAATTTCAGCCAAATCGGATAATAATTACGCCCTCTTGAGGCCCAAGAAGTCAAGATCCCAGATCGGTTTATATGGCAGCTATATCAGCTTATGGACCGATTTGAACCATATTTGACACAGTTATTGGATGTCATAACGAAACACGTCATGCAATATTTCAGCCAAATCGGATAGATGTTGCACCCTTTAGTGGCCCAAGAAGTCCAGATCCCAGATCGGTTTATATGACAGCTATATCAGGTTGTGGACCGATTTAAACCGTACTAAACACCTCATTCGAAATTTCAGTCAAATCGGATAGGAATTGCGCCCTCTAGTGGGTCAAGAAATCAAAATCCAAGATTGGTTTTTATGGCAGCTATATCAGGTTATGGACCGATTTGTTGGACGTCATAGCGAAACACGTCATGCAAAATTTCAGCCAAATCGGGGAAGAATTGCGTCCTCTAGATGCTCAAGAAGTCAAGACCCCAGATCAGTTTATGTGACAGCTATGTCAGGTTATGGACCGATTTGAGCCATAATTGGTGCAGTTGTTGGAAAACATCTCTTGCAAAATTTCAGCTAAATTTCAGCTAAAGAATTGCGTCCTCTAGTGGCTCCAGAAGTCAAGATCCCAAATCGGTTTATATGGCAGCTGTATAAAAACATTGACCGATATGCCCCATTTACAATCACAACCGACCTACACTAATAAGAAGTATTTGTACAAAATTTCAAGCGGATAGCTTTACACCTTCAAGCGGATAGCTTTACACCTTCGAAGTTAGCGTGCTTTCGGACGGACGGAAGGACGGACGGAAGGAAAGACGGACGGAAGGACGGACGGAAGGACGGACGGAAGGACGGACGGAAGGACGGACGGAAGGACGGACGGAAGGACGGACGGAAGGACGGACGGAAGGACGGACGGACATGGCTAGATCGACTTAAAATATCATGACGGTCAATAATATATATACTTTATGGGGTCATAAGCGAATATTTCTAATAGTTACAAACAGAATGACAAAATTAGTATACACCCATCCTATGGTGGAGGGTATTAAAAAAAGTCAACAAGACAAAAGCGCATTGGAATTCTTCTACGCCCTACTACAAATATTTCACCCATTTTAACAAAAAGTAGCCAAAAAGTCCAAATCTCAAAAGGACGCAAATATGTTATTGACTCTACAAAAAGGTCGGAATTTTCGACTTTAGTCACACAACGGTAACACTGCCTATGCCACCTTTTAAATTCTTGTCCACATGTTATGGATTGCCACCCCTAAAATCAAACCTCATATGAATGTAATGAAAACCACTTATGTAAGCACATATCATTTTTGAAATTTCTATAGTTCCGTGCACTAGCTGCTGTAACGTTATTTTGCCTGGAGTATGCCACCAGTAGTTTTAAGGAAGCGAAGACACTTAAGACGGATGCCAAAAGACGAAGATGACTATGCCAATATTCTTTATTTGTTGCAATCTCTCCTTATTCGCGTTAAATGTACCATGTTGATACTTATGGCAGAAATAGTTTCGCAACACTTTATTAATTTTTTTCCATATGAAGTTTATAAAATGTCAGAAATGCTGGTAATGTTCTTTCATGACTGGCATGATGTAGTCGAAAATTATACAAAGCAAATATGTCGATGTTAAAGAACATACATGCATTTTCTTTGAGTTAACAAACACAAATAAACTAAAAGTTAGCGATAAGGGATGAATCATTTTTGTAAAGCAAGATAGAAACAAAGTTCTACATAAAGGAAACATCTTTCTCATTGCACTATTGTATGTGCATTTTACTTTGACATATTCCTTACATATTTCTTTAAACAAATGAATTAACTTTAAATGGCCGGGGAGTCGGTCAGGTTTACCCTTAGATACCCATAGTAACTAATGGGTGATTTTCCAGCAATTATCTTTTTGGCAACCCTGGTTTAAACAGCTCACGCACTTTTCGTGTTTTGTTTCATTGTCAGAAAGTTCATCGCGCGCTTCTTCCATTCTATAGACGAAGCTTATTTTTGGCTCAATGGATACGTAAATAAGGAGACTTGTCGATTTTGCAGTGAAGATCAGCCAGAAGCGTTACGAGAGCTACTAATGCATCGAGAAAAAGTCACAGTTTGCGGTTTATGGGCTGGTGGCATCATTGGACCGTACTTCTTCAAAGATGATGCGAATCGTAAGGTAACTGTGAATGACGAGCGCTATCGTGGGATGATATCCACCATTTTTGATGAATATGCAAGAGCTTGACTTGCCCGACATGTGGTTTAAACAAGTCGGTGCCACATGTCACACAGAACGCTTAACAGCAAGAGGTTGGTGAACATTTTATTTCACGTCCGTTACCGGCTGTGACGATGCAACCATCTAGGCTATTGCTTTGGACTCTGTTCCCTTCCTACCTGCTGACTTATCACTTCTCGTGAGCCCTATGGACCCCAAACCACAAATCGAGAGATCGGTCTATATGGCAACAATATTCAAATCTGGAGCGATCTAGACCAAATTGGAGAGGGATGTCAAGGGGCTTAACTTAACTCACTGTCCCAAATTTCGGCGAAATCGGACAGTAAATGCGCCTTTTATGGGCCCAAAACCTTAAATCGAGAGATCTGTCTATATGGCAGCAATATTCAAATCTGGACCGATCTAGACCAAATTGAAGAAAGATGTCGAAGGGCCTAACACAACTCACTGTCTCAAATTTCAGCAAAATCGGATAATAAATAACGATTTTATTGGCCTAAGACCCTAAATCTGAGGATCAGTCTAGGCAGCTATATCCAAATCTGGACCGATCTGGGCCAAATTGACGAAGGATGTATAAGGGCCCAACACAACTCACTGTCCCAAATTTCAGCAAAATCGGATAATAAATGTGGCTTTTATAAGCCTAAGACCCTAAAACGGAGGATCGGTCTCTTTGGCACCTATATCTAAATCTGGACCGATCTGTGCCATATTGCAGAAGTATATCAAGGGGCTTAAGTTAACTCACTGTCCTAAATTTTGGCGACATCGGACAAAAAATGCGCCTTTTATAGGCCCAAAACCTTAAATCGAGCTATATCCAAATCTGGACCGATCTGGGCCAAATTGACAAAGGATGTCGAAGGACCTAGGGCCTAGTACCCTAAATCGGCGGATCGGTCTATATGGACCGATGTAGACCATCTTCGAACTTAACCCACTTATAGACAAAAAAAGTCGGACAAAAACTGCCGCTTCCAGGGGCCCAAGTAATCACATCGGGAGATCAGTTTAAATAGAAGCTATATATATATTTAATATATATATTAAAGACCGACTTAGGCCAAACCTATTACAGTTGTTGTAAGAGCTCAAGATGTTAAATTGGGAGATCGGTTTATATGGGAGCTATATCAGGTTAAAGACTGATTTGGACCGTACTTGTCACAATTGTTGCAAGTCACAACAGTACACTGAATGCCAACTTTCAACCAAATCCGAAAAAATTACTGCTTGTAAGGACTCAAGAAGTCAAATTGGTAGATCGGTTTATATATGTAGGAGCTATACCTACTTGGCACAGTTGTTGAAAGTCGTAACAGAACACCGCATGCAACCTTTCAGCCAAATCGGACAAAATTTGCGGACTGTAAGGTCAAATCCGTAGATCGGTTTATATGGGAGCTTAATCAGTTCTACAGGAAGTGGGACAGGTCCCATACCTGTCACGGGATAGGTCCTCTGATGATAGGGAACGATCCCAGTTCTCGTCCCCTTACATGGCAATTGTCTACCCATTTCCCGTAGGAAGGTTATAGACCGATTTGAACAGTACTTAGCACAGCTATTGGAAGTCATAACATTTCACTACATGCAAAATTTCAACCAAATCCGAAAAAAATGCGGCTTGTAAGGACTCAAGAAGTCTAATCTGGAGATCGGTTTATATGGGAGCTATATCAGGTTATAGATCGATTTGAATAGTACTGGATACTGTTTTTGGAAATCATAACAAAGCACTATCTGCAAAATTTAAACTAAATCGGACAAAAATTGCGGCTTCCAGGGGCTCAAGACGTCAAATCGGGAGATCGGTTTTCTGAACTAATAAGGCCAATTTGCAAAGCCCAACGAACTACATCAAGTATCTGTGCAAACTTTTAAGTGGCTAGCTTTACGCGTTCTACCGCCATCATGGCTAGATCGTCTACGAATGTCCAGACAATCAAGAATAAACATATGTACTTTATGGGGTCGCAGATCAATATTACGATGTGTTATAAACGGAACGACTAGATTGGTTTGTTCCCATCCTTCGATGGTGGATATAAAAATAATAATAATGACGAGCTTACAGCTTTAAAATTAAATTTACATTTGCTTCATATTTCTTGTAATAATCATTGCATTTTTCATAATTACAGATACGTTATGTGGAACCTATTTCATGGCGCATGTCAATCTTATAATCCACAGTTTATTTGTATTAATAAGGGGAAACATGTTGTTCTCCTTCATGGTGGCAAGTTGTGTGTTGCTTGTTACCGAAGACCAAAGAAGATGATAATTTTAAAGAAGAAAGAATGCATAAAGAAATATGAATGCATTGTTTGGAATACATTCGAATACTACACCCACTACCAAAGCATAGGGGCATATTCATTTTGGCATTCCAGAGTGGGCTGTATTAGGCTTTTTGCAACATCCCTGTTCAACATGGCCTAAATCAGTCTTTATTTGAATAAAGCTGTCACAGATAGCTGTGGGAAATAATTCAAACACTTCACTTCTGTTTAACAAATTCTAACAATTCTGGTAACAGGGGTTACATAGATTCCTATACGGATCGTTCCAAACTAAACGATTTAGCAGATGTGAACATTCGCAAGTTATTGGGCTTTTTAAAGCGATCTGGATGGTTCAACGGTAGGAACTAGAAGGCATCTTCCTTCTTCTGTTCCTGTGGTATCACAATGGACGAAAACATCAAAGGAAGTCTGATGGTAGACTGCCACTTAAACCTAACCAAACCTAACCTAACTTTGAGCCAATAGTTCTGGATCGAGCTCCGGTGAAACTCCGGCGAAACTTAGTCTCTAATTGCGCGAACCAAACGGCAGAATTTTCCTCCCCGCAGCTAGGAATCCGTAAATTTATGGTTGTCGGCAGCATCATGGTAGATGCGGATGAATTTTCTTGACCGACAGCACGTGCTGGATTTTGTCGATTTGCGTGAACTTTGGTTATTCTATTCCATAGGAATCGAATTTAAAACGCGTGTGTAAAGTCTTGGGTCCCCAATTTGTAGATAATAATTCAAACACATCTGTTCTATTTAAAAATATGTTAAGAACTATATTTACTATACCCACCACCGAAGGATGGGGGTACATTCATTTTATCATTCCATTTGCAACACATCGAAATATCAATTTTCAACCCTATAAAGTATATACATTCTTGATCAGCGTAAATATCTAAGACGATCTAGTGTGGACCGATCTGGGCCACATTAAACGGGTATGGCGGGGAGCCTAGCACAACTCGCTATACCAAATTTCCAAGAAATCGGCAATAAATGCGCCTATTATGGGCTCAAGAACTCAAATCGGGAGATCGGTCTACTTGGGAGCTATATCCAAATCTGAACCGATGCAGGCCAAATTAAACAAGGCTTTTGGGAGGACTATCATAGTTCATTGTTCCAAATTTCAGCGAAATCGAACATTAAATGTACTTTTTATACCCTCCACCATAGGATGGGGGTATACTAATTTCGTCATTATGTTTATAACACCCCGAAATGTGTGTCCAAGACCCCATATAGTATATATATTCCTGATCGTCGTGACATTTTAAGTCGAACTAGCCACGTCCGTCCGTCTGTCCTTCCGTCCGTCTGCCTGTCAAAAGCACGCTAATTTTCGAAGCAGTAAATCTAGCCGCTTGAAATTTTTCACAGATACTTCTTATTAGCGTAGGTCGGTTGGGATTGTAAATGGGCCAAATCGGTCCATGTTTTGATATAGCTGCCATATAAACCGTTCTTAGGTCTTAACTTCTTGAGCCTCTAGAGGGCGCAATTCTTATCCGATTTGACTGTAATTTTTCACGGGGTGTTTTGGTATCACTTCCAACAACTGTGCTAAGTATGGTTCAAATCGGTTCATAACTTGATATAGCTGCCATATAAACCGATCTTGGGTCTTGACTTCTTAAGCTTTTAGAGGGAGCAATTTTTATCCGATTTGGCTGTAATTTCGTACGTGGTGTTTTGGTATCACTTCCAACATTTGTGCGGAGTAAGGTCCAAATCGGTTTATAACCTGGTATAGCTGCCATATAAACCGATCTTGGATCTTGACTTCTTGAGCCTCTAGAGGGCGCAGTTCTCATCCGATTGGACTGAAATTTTGCACGTGGTGTTTTGGTATCACTTCCAACAACTGTGCTAAGTATGGTTCAAATCGGTTCATAACCTAATATAGCTGCCGTATAAACCAATCTTGGGTCTTGACTTCTTGAGCCTCCAGAGAGCGCAATTCTCATCCGATTTGGCACAACTTTTGTACAACGGCTTTTACCCTGACCTTCAACAAACGTGTGTAATATGGCCTGAATCGATCTATAGCTTGATACAGCTCCCATATAAACCGATCTTCCGATTTTGCTTCCTTTTTGGGCCCTTTTATGGGCCTAAAGACATTAAATCGGGAGATCGGTCGATACAGCAGCTATATCCAAATTTGGACCGATCTGGTCCAAATTGTCTTTAAAGAAAATTTCATTGAAATTTTGTCTTAAGAGTTAATTTCATTATAAATTAGCCTTTCATTTCATACTTTAATGTTTTTGGCTTAAAATTCTCTATGAGCGTGGGAGATAGATTCCACAAATTCATTTGTGGATTGCAATGCATAGCACCCCTCTTCTAATGGCTCCTTATCAAAGAAAGAACCACAGCGACGAAAGATAACACTGGGTAACACAGAAATGTCCAACGCAGCGTACGGAACAGAATGTAGCATTTAACAATTGAAGGCACACTGCCAAAGCAGTTCTTAACAAACGCTGCAATGAAACGGTTGTCTGAGCGGAAGACCCCTCAAAGTACAGAAGGCCGGGCCACCATTTAAGGCAAATACTTTAACAACATAGAAATCTTAACACTTTAGTGCCAAACGCAAAAGTAAACAAATAAAAAAAATATACAAGCGACAATAAATATTTAGCAAAAACAAAACAAAAGCCAACAATAAAAAGAAGAGAGATAAACAAAAAAGAAAAACAATAATAAAAAGAAAATAAATTTCAAAATCCAGTGTGGTGCAGCTGTGGTGGTGAAATTGCATTTAAGAATGCAAAAAAATAATAAAAAAATAGTTTTTTATTGTTTATTATAAAACAAAATATAAATAAATGCAAGTGTTAATTAGAAAAACTAAGTGCTCAGTCAAACAGCATGAGGAGAAAAATCCTTGTTACAAAAAACATCATCAGTCATATTTCATTTCTCTGGCGTAGTCCATGCCACCAGCTCGCTAAATGCTAAAAGCTTCCGCGAATAATTGATTGTTTCCGGTAAAAGTAATTTTCATTTGTTTTGGACAGCACTAAAACCCCCCTCTCAATTCCACTACCACAAAGTATCGTCGTTTTGTGTGCGAAAAACCATTTTCCGTTTTTGGTTGTCCTTTTGTTTTTGTTACAAGAATTACAGCATTCGTGGTTGCACCGCACCGCATCGCATTGCAAGTGAATACAAAAGAGCGGACTGCATTTCGCGCGTGATTGTTGAATTTTGAAACGAAGACACGCATAACGCCTTTCGTTTATGTGGCGCCCCAGCCATTGAAAGCACCTATAGAGAAACCCCTTCCACACGCCGCATATGTGCTGATGCAACCCCCCACTGTGAACTCATTGTCTATTACCACAATACGTTGCAAGGCTTAATTAGCACTTTCTGCATCTACGGCTAATGAGTACAGGTAAATAAATGACATTATTTGGAGATAACAATGAAGTTTTGCTAATCTGCTAACAGACGATGAATGGCCAAGACTTTTCTAAGTGGTTCAGAGTTGGTGAAGAAGATGTTGTGGTAGAAGAAAAAAACAAAGTGTTAAAATTTTGTCATACTCATCAGCCATATGTATAGATTCCCATAAAAACCAACTCCTTGATTTGACTTGTAGAAATTGTTAACCGATTTTTCTGAAGTTTTTTGAGTTAACCCATTAATACCCAATCATTGGTTCCCTGGTCCGATTTTTAAGAAAAGAAAAGTACAGAACAAGTAAAAAGGCATTAAGCTCGGCCGGGCCGAACTTTGTATACCCACCACCTCGGGCATATATGTAAAACACCTTTCGTCAAATTCCGGTGAAAAATACATATCTTATGCCCCATAGCAGCTATATCGAAATGTGTTCGGATCTGGCCCAAGTACTCATAAGTACAAGTCATTGTTCAATTGTGTATAACAAAATATTGGTCTTTTTAGTAGCTATATGGTTGCCCAAAAAGTAATTGCGGATTTTTCATATAGTCGGCGTTGACAAATTTTTTCACAGCTTGTGACTCTGTAATTGCATTCTTCTTTCTTCTGTCAGTTATCAGCTGTTACTTTTAGCTTGCTTTAGAAAAAAAGTGTAAATAAAGTATATTTGATTAAAGTTCATTCTAAGTTTTATTAAAAATGCATTTACTTTCTTTTAAAAAATCCGCAATTACTTTTTGGGCAACCCAATATATCTAAAATATCGTAAAGATGTTGAAAAGCCTAACATAAGTTACTGTGTCAACTTTCAGTGAAATCGGATTATAAATTCGCCTTTTATGAGGCCAAGACTTTAAATCGAGACATCGGTGTATATGGCAGCTATATCCAAATCTGAACCGATTTGGGCCAACTTATAGAAAAATGTCGAAGAGATTAACATAACTCTCTGTACCAAATTTCGGCGAAATCGGACAAAAAATGCGCTTTTTGTAGCCCCAAAACCTTAAATCGACAGATCGGTCTATATGGCAGCTTTATCCAAATCTGAACTGATCTAGGCTAAATTGAAGAAATATATCGAGTGGCCTAACATATCTCACGGTTTCAAATTTCGGCAACATCCGACAATAAATACGCCTTTTATGGGTCCGAAACCTTAAATCGAGAGATCGGTCTATATGGCAGCTATATCCAAATCTGAACTGATCTGCTCCATATTGCAGAGGTATATCCAGGGGCTTAACATAACTCTCTGTTCCAAATTTCGGCGACATCGGACAATAAATGCGCCCTTTTTGGACCCAAAACCTTAAATCAAGAGATCGGTCTATATGGCAGCTATATCCAAATCTGAACCGATCTAGGCCATATTGAGGAAGGATGTTGGAGGCCCTAACACAACTCATTGTCACAAATTTCAGCAAAATCGGATAATAAATGTGGCTTTCAGGGGCCTAAGACCCTAAATCGGCGGATCGGCCTATATGGAGGCTATATCAAGATATTGTCCGATATAGCCCATCCTCGAAGTTAAGCTGCTTATGGATGAAAACAGAATCTGTGCAAAATTTCAGCTCAATATCTCAATTTTTAAAGACTGTAGCGTGATTTCAACAGACAAACGGACAGACGGACGGACATGGCCAGATAGTCTTAGATTTTTACGCCGATCAAGAATATATATACGTTATAGGGTCGAAAATGGATATGTCGGTGTGTTGCAAATGGAATGACAAAATGAATATACCCCCATCCTTCGGTGGTGGGTGTAAAAATAAACAAGACCTTAAATCGGCTGATCGGTCTATATGGGGGTATTTCAAGATAAAGTCCGATAAAGCCCATCTTTTATCTATGGACAAAAACATGAATCTGTGCTAAGTTTCAGCTCAATATCTCTACTTTTAAAGACTGTTGTGTGATTTCAACAGGCAGACGGACAGACGGACGGTAGATGGTGGATCCCCATCCGGTGGAGGGTATACAAATTAAATTTTGTGAAGTAACAAATAAAAAAGTAAAAGTGTGCTAAGTACGGCCTGGCCGAATCTTATATACCCTCCACCATGAATCGCATTTGAAAAGTTTTTTCAAATACATTTTCATATATATATGAGCTATATCAAGTTATTGACCGATATGGACCGTACTAGTCGTGCCGTACAAGTCATAGAAAAATATCACCTCAAAAATGTCAGGCAAATTTAGTAATTGCGCCATTAAAAGGCTTAGAAAGTCAAATTGGGAGACCGATTTATATGGCAGCTATATCAGGATATGAACCATACTTGGCACAATTGTTGGAAGTCATACCAAAACATACGCAAAATTTCAACCAAATTGGATTAGAATCGGTTTATATGGCGGCTATATCAGGTTAGGATAAAGACCATACTTATCATAGTGATACCAAAACACAAAGTGCAAAATTTCAGCCAAATCGTATAAGAATTGAGCACTCTCGAAACTCAAGAAGTGTAATCCGGAGATCGGTTTATATGGCGACTGATTTAGTAATGGATTGATTTAGACCATACTTAGCATAGTTGTTAGAAGTCAAAATTTCGGCCAGGTCGGAGTAAAAGTGCGTCCTCTAGAAGCTCAGGAAGTCGATTCCCAAGTTCGCCTATGTGGCAGCTATATCAAAACTAGGAGCGATTTGGCCATTTACAAATGTCGATTTGACTTCTTAGGCTCCTAACAGATGTGGCTGAAAATATGTGTATGAAATCTGTGTACAACCTGGCATAGCCACCATATAAACCTACTCCCGATTTGACTTTGTTTATCCGATTGAGCTGAAATTTTGCATGTAGTGTTCAATTACGTCTTCCAACAATTGTGCCAAGTATGGTTTTGTTCGGTGTAAAACCGAATGTAGACTCAATTGTCTTTTGATGTAGCGTAATTTTTTTTAACTATGACATCCAGTATGCATGGTAAATATTGTCCAAATCGGTCTAAAACCTAATATAGCTACCATATATACCGATCTCTTGGTTCAGCTAGTATTCATATCAAAGATACATTCTTACTAAAGTTTCACATTTATTGAAGAAAAATTTGATATATTCCAAGAAAATTTTAGAGTTTTTTATTCCAAGAAATACCTTTAAAATGTTCTTTTGATCTTCCGATTAGTCGACGTCTCCCTGGTGTCGAGTTCCCAAAATTCGGCAGGGCTAAACTTAGCACATTTTGATTGCTGTTTGTCCGTTCCTTTAATGTAACATTTTTACTTGAAATTCCCTAAACCATTCACTTGATTATTTTGTTTTCAACTTAATTTTTAGGTTCTATTGACTGTTTTCTGGTTTTATTTTGCTTTTATAAGAAAATCTTCCTTTTTGTGTTGAAAGGCTCTTGAATCTTGTTTCTTAATTAAGAAAGTAGCGAAATGAATTTCTTTGCCATACAACTTTTTATTTACAAACTTAATTTTGGTTTGTAATCTTTTTTTGGAGAAGGCATGACGTTGCTATTCAACGGGCAGAAAGATGGTGTGATGGTATTATTTTGTTTAAATTGAATAAAAACAAGTAAAAAGGCGTTAAGTTTGGCCGGGCCGAACTTTGGATACCCACCACCTCGGGTATATATGTAAACCACCTTTCACCAAAATTCGGTGAAAATTGCATACCTTATACTCATATACCTCATACCGATCTGAACTATATAGGACACGGATGTCGAAAAAGCCGAACATAAGTCACTGTGTCAAATTTCAATGAAATCGGATTATAAA